>NW_008663063.1:74240-98493 GCF_000695815.1 Acanthisitta chloris | reverse complement strand
TTTCCCTAACTTAATATCTGTTAGATGGAATGACGTAGTGCCTTGTGTAAATAATGCCTGTTACATTTGCTTTTCTTCCTCAGCAGTGATGGGCAGTTCCCTTGAGCAGTACATTTTGGAGTTGGATCACTGTGTATCTGTGTTCAAGCCAAGTTTGCAATCTTCCCTATTTGCTTTATATTAATTTGTACTTATGGTTGGACTGCTTCCCTCACCAAATATGATCTTAACTGTGCAAGCCTGTGTGTAACAGCACCTAAATCTTACTATCATGTAACAGTCTTAGCATAGACTGCACACCAAAACAGTAACAAAGTGGAGTTTCTCTTTTAGAGAATATTTTAAGGAAAGATTGTGTAGAATCATAGAATCGTTTAGGGTGGAAAAGACCCTTGAGATTGAGTCCAACTGATAACGTAACACTACCAAGTTCATCACTAAAACACGTCCTTAAGTGCCGTGTCTATTTTATACCTCCAGGGATACCTCCACCACTGCCCTGCATTATTATTATTAAGTACTGCTTGTACTTCATAGTAAACTTTAAGAGCTGATTTTTTTAAAACCTCAATTCTAGTACAAAGCACTTTTAAAGGAAGATGGATGAAATACTAACCTTACATGGCAATATAGTGTGTATGGTCTATGATTTACTTTATAAGTTAAAGTTCCTAGAGGAGCCAACTTAAAAAACCTATGGAGCCCAAATTTGTTAAATTTAAATTTTTCCCAAGTATCTCATACTTCTGAGGAAAATAATGGGGAAGAATGGTTTACTGTAAAATGAAAGGAGGGAGCACAATGGGAGAAACAATAAAAGCCATCCTACTTTCTCCCATTCTGTCATGCCATAATGATAGCATAGAGATCTATGTAATATTGAAAATCCCTAGCATTGCTTTAGTGACAGTTTCATAGATGCAAAGCAAAGCACACCCATTAGCCCAATACTTAATATTGAATGTCTTGTCATCAAACACTGGATTTCTGTTCTAGCTCTATAACAGGTGTGATGTATGCCATTACCAGGAAGTGAATATATAGACATAAAGTGAATTTACACCCTGAAGTATTTAAGAGTTTAAAAATCCTAACCTTATTTGTTGCACTCAGGCCAGTCTCTACACAGGATAGTGGATGAACGTGTTAGATGTCAGCAGAATGACAAGCATGTGGCCACATTCCATAATGCAGTCATTCAAGATCCTTGACCATCTGCATATCAAACCACATTTTTTCCTGTGTTTTGCCTCTCCTCATTACCTGGCTGGGTGGTGTATATCCCTTGCTCTGGCAGGTAAATATAGAGGCTATGAACAGAGTTCTTATTCACTGTGGGGTTTCTCCCAGGTTAACTCCAGCTTGTTTTCCTCACTCCCTGCAAGGAAAGGAAACATGGGAACAACCCACCATTACAGTAACACTTTCTGAGAGAAGGACACAGCTCCCAAGCAAAGGTGTAGTTGAAGACACAAGTTGGAGAGTTTATTTATATGACTGCACCATCTCTTTTGTTGGCACATAACACTGGAAGATTTGAGGTGGTTTATTCTTCTCCGTCAGACTGATATTCATTCAATAATTTAGAACTGAGATTTCTAGAGTATTTATGTGATTTTGCTTGACTGTTGCTTGCATCATAGTTTGGCGACTTCTGGGTTTCAACCCTCGCTTTTTCAACTAGGTTTTTCGGACAATTATAGCTAACCATACTCCAACCTTGCTGGACTTCACATTACCACGTTGGAAATAAATTGTGATTTTATCTAATCTAACTTCAACATAAGGACAAATTGAAGTTTTGAACGATTGTAATAAAAGCTGCATGAGTGTAACCGTGTCTAACATTTTTACTAGGACAAAACCTTAAAGGACGTCTGTCATGACAGGGAATATTGAAACATTGACTATATATATTTATCAAGTGAATGCATGGTTAGACTTTGGCAGGTTGGGAAATGGTTATTCTTTAAAATTAATTTTACATCACAGGGTTTTTTTTTGTTTTTTTTTTGATTCCACACATCACTCGAATTAATTTTCAAAAAACCTTGGTTAAAGATATTAGGGCAGGGAGATAATTTATTTAAATACCCTTGTTCTGTTCTTAGCTATGGGGAGCACAGAGCTATAGTAATATAGCAAAATATTGTTTGGTTTCCATAACCAAATTATGGGGAGCAGAGTATTGCACAAGGGGCGAGCTCAATTAGATCACTACATTCCCATCTCCAGCACTTTGTATTTATTATACAATCCAGTAGATTTCACTGCGAGAAAGTTCTAAAATTATATTGCAACCAGACTTGTCTCACAGCTCCAGCACAGAACAAACAGGGGTGGGTTTTTTTCTGCCAAATTCTCTTCCAAGAGCAAGTATTTCTCTAGTAGTTAAGATTTTTAGAAGCACAGAGATTTCTTTTAAAATCTGCTGTTATGTAGAAGTAAGAGCTGCAGTTCTAGATTGCTGGCCTTTCATGAGCCCTCTGAACTTGTCTACAATGGTCTTTCCACTGAGGATTGCTTTTGTGGGTTTTATTTTCTGAATTCCTTTGCTGTAGCAGTTGCCTTCAGAAAATGACTAATGGTTTATTTATGCTAAAATAAATGCTTTTCATAACTCCTCCCACTGAGCATTTCCTCTCTCATACAAGATATGACATCAGAAAGAGCTGATAGATACTGTGACTTAGTCTTCAAGATTATGTGTGTCATTCAATTTAAATTAATTAGGCAGAAATATTCAGTTAACTCTGAAATAACCCTCTGAATATTTTGTCCAATGGTTTAAATTCTTTCTAAGAGAGGCATCTATAACCTTGTGTTAAGGAGTGAATGGATTTATTGCGAGCTCACAGCTATCCCTCTGATCGGGCACCATTATTTAAGTTAAACAAATTATGAATTATCAGATATAACAAGGAAAGTAAAAAGGTGCAAGTTTTAAGCATGAGACTAATATAAAATTACACTAAACCTTACTGTATACATTTTTTGATGCAGGCTAGGCAGTTATTTCATACAGAAAAAATCAGGTCCATGGATGATAGAGTGGTCAGTGTTATTCCTTCCCTCATGCAGGGATCTCCCTTTTTTAACGAACTAATTCAGTACATTTTGTGCAACATTTGGGGACTTAGCATGCTGCTTATTCAAGTGTTCAGCAATTGTAATTCTTGTACCCATATAACTCAGTATCATGTTACATCCCTCCCTTTCATTGAAAAAGCTTTCAAAGTCATTATAAGACATCTTCACATCAACGGTAATTCATTCTTGTAATTTTGAAAATTAGATTACTACATAATGGACAGCTGCTAATATGTACCTTGGAACGTTTCACTTTATTAATGATTTTTGATGTCTTGTTTTCTCACTCTTTGGATTTAGCTCCTCTTTCACTCAGGCATCTTGGTGTCCCTAAGCCTTTCTGGGCCTCAGCTGGAGAAAGTGGTGATTGACAAGACCCTGGTGGGAAAGCTCATCTCCAACACCATCAGTGATGGTAATTACACCCATGTGCAAATCAATTGCCTACATTAACAATAGAGTAGAGAAGCAGTATGTCAACAGGTAGACTAATTATTGCCACTGGGGACTTGCAAACACAACAAGTAATTGCATGTAATGCCATAGTTACAACCCTCAAGACTAAGAACACTTTAAGAATAATATTTAACATCAAAATTTTCAGGCTTGTCAAAATACTTCATGGGTTTCTAAAATTCAGTTTCTTATACATTTTAATTGCTGTGAACATGCCATTTGAACTTGTCATGTTTATTTCATAAGTGGGAAGATGGGACTGAAGCAGACATTAGCCAATTGATTAATTCCATGGGATAGTGATTATTAAAGTGATTATTAAAAATGTCTGGGTAACATTAGTTACATGGAGGTGTTCTGATTTAGTTTCTAGGTTTCCAGAATCTCACTATTGTTATTAAGCAGTGACTGCTAAAAATGAAGTTTTCATTTAATGCAGAAGAAAACTTACAAAAATGTGCCTGTTTTCCACAGCTTTATAATATGACTATTGCTTTTTCAGTGTGTCTCTACACAGCTCCAATGAGAAACCAGCTGGGTATCTTGGTTTCTGCAGGAGCAAGAGCATGAAATTTTAGTGCAGGCCAAATTACATTATCTTCCAAATTCTTTAGAAGTAGACCCAAATTACATCCTTTTAGTAAGAATATACACTTCACTCAGGTTTGGTCTTTAATGATTTATTTTCCTCCATACTCAGGCATCTATTGAATATTGGCCTGGTTATTTAAGAAATCTAAGATACTGTGTCCTTCTGATCTTTCTTATCAATATATTGTAATTTATTCTTGAAAATTAACAAGATAACTGTGTTAGTAGAATCTTTATTTATCAAAAAATGTAAGCCTAACCTCATTTTTAATCAACTAATTGCAAAGAGAGCATAGAACATATTTACTCTCTTGACTCCTCTTTTCCACTCTTCACCTAAGTTACGGAACTCCAGGTGTTTTGCCCTCTCTTTCCAAAGGAGGACATCATACTTTAAGGTGACAAAAAGTAGAAAAGCATGGAAGCTAAGGATATACCCAAATTGAATTTGTTTGTACAGATTATTTTGAATACTCTTTTAAATATAAAATTAAATTATAGGTATCATGCCTTACCTTGTCTCAATATGTCATAGAAATAAAAATATTTGTTTAAAAAATGCTGCTAAATAGAAAAGTTTACAACTAAAACAGTAATAAAGCAACAAATGTTTGCCTACATTTAGACTGCTGCATTTATTATGTAAATAACATTACATAAAATGTTTTTCCTTTTTTGCACTTATTCAAGATATTCTTAAACCTCCGTGTTTGCTAATACTTGTGTCTGAAGGTGAAATAAAACTGCCTTTGTTCAGTGAAATAAAACACCCAACAACTGTCATTGCAATACAGTTTTTATTTTCATGAACAACAAAAGACTATCCTTTTGTTACCCACATAAATAGTGTGCAAAATACAAATTTTTATACTGAACTATCCTTACCTCGGAACCACAACATAATGTTGTCCTAGAGGAAATTTACTCTAATACAACAAAATTGCACATCTTTCCAAATCTGACTTGGAATTGCAGTTGTGATTATAAAGTTGGCCAAAAGAAAAATTTATGTTTGATACAAGAAGCCTGTATAAAAGTAATAGTTCTTACTTTAGCAATTGTATATATGTAGAAATGGATAAGGATTACAAGCCACCAAAATTATCTATGAAATGCTGTAATTCCAACTCAAAGTAGCATGTCCTCTTAACATTTAGAATAAAGGTCAGATTGTGTGCACAAAATACTGCTTTTATAATCCTCCTACATCTAATAAAGTCCTCCTGATTCTTATTATTTATAGGCAAAATTTCATCACAATCTGAGGTGTGCTGGAGCTCATCTTTAGTGTAAACTATGTCTGCAAGGACATCAAAATATTTTAACTGTGTACTTACATATCGAGGCTACCACACTCAGTGATTTTCAATTTTCATCTGTAGGCAGGATCTCAGTTATAGCTTCTAAGTCCCCATATCAGAGACTTTATCACATTTTTGCCCCCAAAAACCCTAGTGTTAATGTTATATTTCAAAGGCAATTATTTGGCTTTAAACTCTACCCTTTAGTATTTGCATACCGAGTACTTCAGAGTTGTGCCAGAACATGTGTGTTGGAAAATGCAAGTGGTTATAAATGAGGCTAAATCAAAGCAAAGCTGAGTAGTCAGTTTTCCACACTTATAAGTAAGGCTAAACTGTCAATATACTTGAGGATATGTAAAATTTGGATTCAAAAATCTGGAATATTAGTAACAAGTGCTTTTTTTTTAGTTTGTTTTTCAGGGGTTGTTCCACAGGGTTTTGTTTGTTTGTTTTTAAATCTGGTTCCACTTTACTTGGCATTTTCATTTTAACAGGGGTCTCTGAGTTTACAGTCTGAACACAGCTTGCTAGCTTTAATTTAAACCTGCTTCTCATCAATGATTCCTCAATGTCCTGGTACTACTTACCCTGGTGACTCACTTCATACTCAGACATCTCTTTAAATGTGGGTGCTGCTTGAATAATGGGGTAACACTTGGGAAAAATCCTAGAGGTTTCCAAGTAATTTTCTTTGTCAGATTAGTTAATCACTTTCATATTGAACTATTTTGGTCTAGCACCCCCTTATGATAACAGCAAGGATTCCACCATGCTTTTCCAGGCTACAAGGGAGTCAGACGCATCTTGTATTGTTCGGATACCTCCATGTGAAGCTTTCAACAAATTCATAACCCCTGTAAAGCATAATCCTGGATGTAACAGCCTCCTTGCTGTCTGTAGCAGCACCAGGGAACCTTGCAATGTCAAAATACCAGATACACCTCAAGTACTAATTTGCATTTGTCACCCTTAGCACAAGCTAAGCTGTATTAGGTGCATTTCTGAAATACTGATGGATGTAACCATAAGAAAAAAAATACTGAAGGCTGAACTGAGATGAAAATTAATGTGGAAGGGCATAAACCATATATTTGAATGTAGTGGCAATTTGATATGAGATAACTTATTCAGGTTTATGTAATCAGAGTACTCCCTAGGCTTTATTTCTCATTTCCAAGAAGGTTCTGGCAGGATGACACATTGATGTCTTTTAGGAGATTAAAGGGATTTCAATGTAATATTTAAGACACTGTCTTGAAAAAAATTGCTTTTTGCAGTGTCTTAGTGGAGGGTTCAGTACTTTGTTTTGTTACTAGAAACAAGCATTACAGCTGTGACAATTTTTATTTGGGTTTTTTTTCAGCTGTTCTTACAGACAATTTCATCATCTTGTCATTTGAGGACCATAACCAACTCTGCTTTATTCAGTTTACAAAGAAGATGGATTCTCCTGATGTAAACAAAAGACTGGAAAAACTCTCTTGTTTGGACTTTAAGGTATAACTGTCAGTGGTGACTGAAGATACTGCAGGAACTATACATTATGAATCACTGGTACTCACTGATGTTGTATAGCAGCATAAATTACAAACCTTTATATAACTGACCAAAGCAGCCCAAATTCTAAAAATGACACTTACTGAAAAGTCTAAAGAAATTACATGGCATTTTGAGTTAATGAGTTATAGTACTATGCCAAGAGGGATCCATCCAGTTTTCTGCTGTATTTAAGTTTGGGTTCAGACACACATTTGAGTGACCCCTGCTTGACAGATTACCTTGTGTCCATTGAGCAGCAGTAACTAACCCTTTGCACCTTCTCAGCATCTAACAAGCATGAAGCAAAATCTGTAATGGTAAACCTCAGTGTAAAAGAGGTTTTACCTCTAAGCTAATGTGTTTTACCTCTTGTTTGTTGTGGGCTGAAAACACATGCATGGTCCATTACTGTGGCTCAGCTGATAGACATGAACTCATGAGGCCCTGATAATTTGTCTGAGCTCTGTAAATACTTGCAGAAACCTTAATTTCCCCTCTAGTTACAGTAATGGTAGTGTTGGGAGAGTAATTTTTACAATTAAGCCACTGAGTTAGGACTTAAGATACGGAAGCTGAGTTTCTCACCACTGGCCACCTATCTATGTGACCTTAGGCAAGTGACTTGGTGCCACTGTATCTCAATTCACTAGTTATACAGTGAAGATTAAAATACATTTTTTCCAGCCCTTTATGTGTGGGTGTGCCTATACCACAGACAGAGGAGTTGCTGAAAGGTAGCCTAGAGAGAGCTGAGCTGGTTTTAAACTAGCCAGTCTGGATGTCAGTGGAAAACAGCTGATCTCAAGCTGCATTATGCTGTGGTTTGGATGGGTTGGACTGTGTAGGCATAACTTATTTTGACCATAAGCTCTTTGGCATCAGAGCAGCAGCTGACCTTAGGTGGAAGTGTTTGGTGCTACAGCAGTATGAAAAAATAATCAGCCAAGGCAATTAGCTTTGAACAGGTGAAGTAGGAAAGGAGCAGCATCCAATTCACTGCAAGAATGAAGAAGGGACAAGCCTTTGCCCAAAAAAGGTAGAAAGATGTTGTGAGAAAGAGAGTTTGTATTGATTTCAGACTGGATGAACATTAAGGAAAACAATCTTGTGCTAGCAAATATTTCCCCCTTGGCAACCCCTCAGTAATTTGCTTCCTCACATAAAGGAGCTTGCATCTGCAAGGCAAGCTTTTTAAGGATGTCTTTAATTTAAGTTTTGCCATAATGTGTTTTAACTTGCTTGGTAGGAATACTTTCTGCTAGGTTTAATATCTAATACATTTTCCAGGCTGTTTCAGTTCAGGGCCTCCTTTCAGCAATGACTTGTGTTTGCAAGATTGATCCAACCTCTATAGCGTGGATTTGAGACAGTTCACTGTTCACCAGGAACTGAGCTGATACATACTTTACTTTAAAATGATGTGCCTCGTGCCTGGCCTATGGTGTTTGTCAAGGCTGAGCTTTGGAAGTGAGTGTGGTGTGGCTTTTTAAAATAGTGCTAAAGTTTAATGAAGAAGCTGTGGTGAACCGAAGACTGCCTTTGTCATTGAAGTGTGAGGGCAATAGCTCCTGACTTAATGTTTAGAAAATAAATTTTCATTCTGAGTATTGTGGGGCACATTTTGTACCTAATGGTTATGGCATTTTTTCCTTGAGTAAGAAGGAAAGCCTTATCCATTGAAAACTCTCCCTTCCCTAAGAAACCAGAAATATCTGCTGCACTCCTTAATAGGGTTGTTAAGTTCAGTTCTTTGCTGACGCAGCTGAGCTTCTCAAAACGCCTCCGTGTTCAATGATAACTTTGTTTCCTCCTGAAATCAGTGGGAATCACTATGGAATATTTCTTTACCAGCCAAAAAAAAACAATTTGCATTTTTTAATTGAATGTTCTTTTATGTGAGGCTTGCTAGTTAGGCAGCTAAATATAATTTTTACTATCTTCAGAATTGCACCAGTGCAAGACTGCAGCAAGTGTTATTCACTGCTGCAATAATATTATGTCAGCTCTCTGCGTTGATTTGGAGTTCTTCATGGATGATTTTAGTCAAACTTCCAAAAGCTAAAAGATCACAGACACAGTCAGCACTAGTGCCATTCTCAGTAGAAACAAAGTTGGTCCTCAATTGCAGCTGTGCAAACTTGTAACAATATGTAACAATAACAGATGTTGGGGGTTTGTAAGGAAAGAAAAAGGAGCTGATTTTTGTTTGAAGAGAAGTTGAATGAGAAAGACAGCTTGCACTGGTATAGAGCTACCACAGAAGTTAAATCTGCCTCTGACTGTTGGTGTAGTCTTGAGAAATGTACGTAGTATTTGGTTTTAAATTCCTGTTTCTAAAATGAGGAAAATGCTTGTGATGATATAATTAAATTTCTGTCATATTATCACTGTAATGATAAGCAGCTTCACATTGTTCAGTGTCCAGCCTCTTGATGGGCAACATTGGCAGCAGTGCTGAACTGCCAGAGTGCTGTCAATAAGAACAAGTCAACCATACTTACCTCCTCACAGCTTAATATTTATCCAAAAGTTCAGGTTTTTTACACAATATATACATAAATGAAAGAATTACTTTCTCTATCCTCTTCCTTTCTATACATTCCATCTTGGATTTTATTTACAGCTTGAAACAACAAAGGAAGACTTATTGTATGAATCACTACAGTCTTGAATACCAGCAAAGCGTAAACCCAACTATTATCATTTGCCTTTTCTCAGAGGCATGAGTCCATGTTTGAGAGTGACATGTCTAATGCAAGACAGAAAGGTTTACAAGAGTTGTGGCTGTTATTACATGTGAAATTGTTATCAACAGATAACACTGCAATACAGGACTAATTAATACCTGTGGAAGTATTTGTGGTTATCCAATCTAATCAATATATTGTCACCAAATTAACTACTTTTATGTAGTTCTAATTCAAGAAGCAGCTACCTGTTAACTTGTGTATATTTAGTTTTTACACTTCTAAGTATTTTGACAAGTAAAACATGGGATATTCTGAAAATACTGACCTTTCGCAAGTTTTTCCCCTCTGTGGTTTTTTAATCCGTTTCAGTTTACTGAAGGAGAAAGAACAAGGAGTTAAATGTTTACCATGAGAGAACAACATTGGTAATTACTTTGATTTCAGTTCCTTTTGATGTGTATTCAGGGGATGAAGAGGTCAATAATATTATGACCATGCAAATAGAAAAGGGTTCTTTTTGACCATATAAAAAAACAGCAAAGGATTATTAAAGCATTAACCTTGATTTTAATGGCCTTGGTTGAGAGCTGAGATCACAATTTGGATGAGCCTGATTATTTACTAAATACAATACATAAATGCAACGGGTTCTTAACACCCATTGCACTCTGGCATTATCGCATTACTGCCAGCCTTTGTTGCCTTGCAGACAGGAATATGAAAGCAATCTGTCATGTAGTGAGACTGGCTCCAGAAGCATTTCTCTGATAAGAAGACCCCCTGCCCTTTGCTAGTGTCTGGTCCAGTAGGCTTAGCCATGCGCTTAATCCCCAGAAAGTGGTTCGATTATTGCTGACCAGCAATGGCAAGATAGTTTTTTTTTCCCCTAGCTATCAACCTTCCATTAATTCCTTAAGCAGAAATGCGGTGCAATCTATATTTCCTTGGCATGTGTCACCCAGATGGTGCACTGCTCATGTTTTCAAATAACCATGCTCCAAATAACAGAGTTTGAATAATAAATTCCACAAATCCTTCCTGAGAAAGAGGCACAATTCTCAAGAGCTGCATAAACTTTACGCATGATGCTGTAGCTCATCCACATTATGCAGAAAAGTACATATTCTCTTGCAAAGCGGATGTTTGTGTTTGGATTCCTTAATTTAGGGAGGGGAAAAAAAAAGATATGTTTGCTCAAATACTGTAGAATATATTTAATCTTTGATTATGTCTTAAACACTAGCCTTAGCTCCGTGGTCAGCTTTGCAGAACTTGTCATTTAATATGGCTAAGCTTAAATCCTATGTGGAGGTCGATGCTGTCAAGCAACCATGACTGTACATTTTGGTATTGATTGGAGTCATTGCAGTAAATTCCTTCTTAACTCACATTCCTTTCCATCCCAATCCCCTCCCCGTAGATAAAAGTGTGAGCATGTCTTTTTCTGTCTGAGGAGATATTTTTTTACGTTTACAGACAGCCTATATGAAGATATATGTATGCAGTAGTCTGTGCATATATACGGTCTTTTTCACACGTCTAAAGTAAATGCTCCCATTTGCCCCTACTATGCTATTTTGTCACCTCAAATATTTCCTGCTTTTTTTCTTCCATCAGATTTCTGACATTGATATACTTGGACCAGAAGGTAGAAGGATGAAACGTCACCTAGCAATAAATTGTATGCAAGATATGGTCATTTGCTGGTGGTCAGCAACTAGTGATGGAGCATGGCCTTGGTCTCCTATTTCCAGTGAGAGGGACAGAGCCAACTTATTGCTATTAGGCTGTGCACATGGCAAATTGGAGGTAAAGTGCTCAACTCTCTTGTTACGTGATTTTTTTGTTTTGCTAAAGAAAGAACTGTTCAGTTTAAATGCATATTCAGGTAGATATAAAGAACAGATATGATAAAAAACAGAAGAAAGGAAGAGCAGCCATTCTAATCTTATAAACAAAGATTGTTTTTTAATAAAAAAAAGCATCTTATTTAGTACGTTTACGATTTTCACATCAAAACTGGCAACCTGAGAAATGTAGCAAGGTAGTTAGGTCTTTATCATGGAATAGCTTTGGTGCTTCTATCACTGAAAATGAAAGTGTCAGAGTACCACTAGAAAACTAATCTGAGTTAAAAACTGAAACTGTTGCATGCCTGTCTGATGCAATTATTTTACATTGTCTGCAATGTTAACTGATAGGCATTTTACACCCATTTGAAGTGTTTTGTTATAAAATTCTGGCTATGCCCAGACGGTGTTTGAATTGTTGCTATGAGTATTGATCTACTAAGGGGCGGATTTTTTAATTAAGGAAAAAGTCAAAACTCCCCATACAGGTGGAAATGTAAGTTGCAAGTTAGAACAAAGGTGTAAGCTGACCCTCTTCCTGATGCCTGCTTAGCTTACCTTTTTAGGCAGATGCTCCCATGTCAATTATGTTGTTTCTATTTCATCTATTTAAGAATATTTGAATCCAGTTTGTTGTGTTAGGTAGAAATACAAAAACAAAGCTATCTGGGCATACTCTGAAAGAGTTGGAGCCTGAATTTAACATGTAAAAGCTTTTCTGGAATAACATCTTGTATAGATGCTCCTGTATTTGGAATTTTATTTTCAGTTTATCTTAAGCCACTTCTAATATGGACTATAAAAGGTGCTGACTGTGGAAGAAGAGCACAAACTTGAGGATCAGCTGTGGAATATCTGTTCTGGATTAGCTATTACAGACTATTTCCCTGTAGGGTAAAAGGCTAGGTGACACTTTAGAATAAGCTGCTCTTCCAAACAGCATCCTCTTCTCTGTAATTAGGGAAGATGTAAATGTTTTAATGTCTTGGAACTATTACTTTGATAACTAATACAGATTTCAGTGAGATTTTTTTTTCCTCCTGGGATTTTCTACCTGTTGAAAGGAAAAGAGAAAAGGTAGTGAGACAGCTTTTATTTCTCTTTTTTGTTATTAGTCACTATATAATTTAAGTTTAAATTACCTCCAGTTCTGCCTTCTTTACTTCTTTCCTGTTGACCCCTCTCCACTCACAGCCATCTTTGACTCATCTCTCTCCTCTGCCTGATCTATACCTGCAGTTCTCCATTCCCCCTGCAGCTATGCCCAATCACATAGAAAAATTACTCTGGGAGCTAAAATGTGTGGCTGTTCTTTGTAAGCTTTTCCAGCCTAGTCCCTGTGCCAGTTTGATATTATGAAACTTTATCCTACTAACATTTCAGATCTTATTTCTTACCATGACTTCTGTATGTCCAGGTTCTGACAGTGCCATTCCTGTGCCTTTTTTCCCTTCCCACATCTTCCAGAAATCTCCTTCATGCCAACATAGCAGTTTACAATCTCTTATTTTCTGAGATGTTTTTAGAGACTCTTTTCTTCTAAGGAATTCACAGTTACTTTCCTGTCACTTTAAATATTTCTCTATTCCATTTTATATGTTATAGGGAGATTCCCAAATCACTGCATTCCTCTGCGTCTTTCAATACACCTTGTTTGGTCCTTTTCTGGTTTATACTCTAGTATAGTCCCAAGCATGTAACTGGTGCTCTGCACGATAATGATAATAAACATTCACTGAGGCTTTGGGCCTAAGCTCATAATCATTTTCATTTGGACCATATTGTACTAGAACTGTAAGAAAATTCTTTTTAAAAGCAGAACTGCCAAATTTAACTGTTCAGTTGATTTCCATTTTCTGATTCTTTGCTGTACTTGTCTGTTTTAATTCTAAGATCTTTGGATGAAACTTCTTTTCCTGTATTTATCAATAAAATACCAAGCAGTATGCCAGAGCTATGGAAAACTTAGTCATATATGGATATCAAATTGTCTTGCTGGCTGTCAGTTGGGCTGTTCCATGTACATAGCTCTTGAATGCTCAGTAAGGCTCAAGACACTCTGCTTATACACTTATCCTATGACGTGGAACATATGGCTGTTTGGTTGAGGGTTTTTTTCTTGATTTGTCTAGCATTCCTTATGGGCTGGAGTTAAATTCCCATGCATAGATGGGAGAATGTCATAACCCAGCAGCTCCAGAAGTAAAGTTAACCCCAAATCTGCAATTAAATGAGGTACATTTTTCCCCTAGAGAGTCTTGAGGTGGAACGTTAACTTAAAATTTTAACTTCTGAGGATCATTTGATAGCTTAAACACGAGCAAAAGCATAGTTAGCATTTCTAGAGAGCTTCTAAAAAGTTACTCTCTAGGTCAGGTACCACAAAAATACAGTGGTTCTGTAAGCATGCTTATTTGCCTCTCTCTGCCTCTACTTCCTTACCTTTGTAGTATTCCTCAGGTATAGACCTGGAATAAAAACATGACATGCTGTTGTTACGCATGAAAGTAAGTCCATATTTATCATACTTGACCAATAATATGAATTTTCTCCCAGTAAATTATTATTGCCAACAGAAGGATGAGAAGCATGAACTGATTCAGTTGAGAGCATTTATCAAGAAGTGTAGTATAGCAATACCACCAACATTTTACTTGAAAATAGAGTACCAGTTGGAGCAAAACCAGCATTATTATCTAGAACTAGAGGAAGAGCAGAAATTGCTGAATATCAAGCCCGTAAAGAGCTGTTTGGCATATTGATTTAATGAAACCAAGCCTGAGGAAATTAATGGGTGTTACCCACAGCCATCACCTCAGAGCTGACCGACAGAAACCACAAAATGACCTGCCAGCTGCTGACATTCCTGTTGCTGGGGCAGAGCAAAGGTAAATGGGGCACTAATAAGATACTACTTCCTGCCTGGAAGAATTTTATGAGTGATACTAGCCTTCCATCAGAAGAGTGCTCATTGGGATAAGGACAGGAATAGCTCTAGGATGAGAGGCCACTGAACCCCTCATCATGTTCATCACCTGTAACCACACGTTCTCTATTGGGATGATTCACATTGCATATAGAGTCTTTGGGGTACTGTGTACTTCAGCAGCTCTTTAACTTAATGAAAGAAATACATTTTACATTTTAAATACACTATAAATCTTATTTGAATTTTGCTGTATCACTTTACATTTTAACATGTACTACTATTAAGCACTATTCTTCTAAAAAGAGAAAGAACTTTTTCCTTGCATATCATGACTTATTTAACAGAAATTTTTTTCTGAGATTAGTGTTTACTATGTTGAATGCTGTAAGATTTGATAAAGAATTATCCCTTGAAGAAATAAAAGTGCTTTTCTGTTTAGCATGTGGCTTTGCTTCAGTGTGCGATGTACATTTAAACATATGCATGTTGCTGCAGGAGCCTGTTGAACCTTTGTCTACTTTCCTCCAGTAATGTCATCCATTTTCTAATTGATTTATTTAATCATTTGGGTTTTGTTTGGTTTGTTGGGCTTTTTTACATTAAAGTGCCAATGGTCAAGCATGTTATTCAAGTTGTCTCCCTGTGGAGACAACGCTAGTGTTTTGATTTCAAAACCAGAAGAGGAATCTTCCAGAAATTATTTCAAACAATTTGCTATGAATAAATAGGATCTGATGTGAACTCCTCTTTGGATTAAATGCTTTGAGAGAAAGTAATGTTAAAATCCACATGAACTTTATTCTGCAAACACAAATTAACAGGAGGTGCTGATGCCAGGGCTCAGTTACTGTAGCACTTTGCATTTGTCTTCGTCATTTTTGTTTTCACTGCATTTAGTGCCAGTATGAATCACTGAAATTATACTTCAATATTGTGGAAAAAATAATTTTCCTAAGAGAGAATATTATTTTTCTTTCTCACAAGAAATACTATTTAATAGTTATTGCTTCCACATTGTGCCTCAGACTTGTGAAATAAACACAGCAGATCTTTTCTGAGCGAGCTGTCCTACAGTTACTGTAGTGCTCAGAAAAACATCTATTGTATGTGGCTGAATGGCTGAAATACCTTTCACACACATAAAGCAAAGAAAGCAAAATTCTCGGTGCCACATTGGGTTAAAAGTGCAATGAAAAATATGGGATAAAGATGCTGATAAATTTTGAAAGAAAATAAGAATAAATATTGACTAGAGATCTAAAATAATAAGATCACATGTGGGACCATAAATACAGTGCAGCCAAACAAGTAACCTAGAGTAGAATCCCTGCATTTTTATTTTAGAAATGTTTTTAAATAGGATGGTTTTTTTCCTTCCATCTCCACAGTACTCTATTTAAAACTATCTTATTCTGGCATGCACCACATTTCTCACTTTACATTTCTAATTAAAATGTTTGTTGTTATTTGGAACCTCACTGTGTGAAATTAAATAAGCAATTTTTTAACATCCATAAAATAAATCAGACATTTTTTCTCATCTGAAAGACACACAATTCAGTCACAGCAAGCTTGTTGCTTTGTTTCTTTTGTTTTCTTTTTTCATCTGCCTGGTAAACCAATTTTCTGCTTAAGAACTACTGGTTAAAACTCTCACTTGTTTTGATATGTGGAGTTTATCCTTTCCCAGCACTCTATGCAAAATACTTCAATTTTAAGTGTTCAAAGATTTGCACTGAGAAGAGTGATACTGCCCACACAAGCTAGTGCTATTGTTTCTTTCGAACATGAAATGAAAGAAGGGGTTTTAACTAGCATTGTTCAGGCCCCTTGTTTGTAAAGATTAACAGGTTCCTTTGCTTAAATTGTTGTGATTCCTGACTATAGGATTTGAGAACCTGGCATGTGTAGCATCCCTCATCCTGCTGATGAGCTGGTGCAGAGCCCAGGTCAGTACTGCAAGGGGCAAACAATATAAATGTGCAGTAGTGGTGCATGACTGGCACATTAATAAGGGAAATATGTGTCAATTATATGGACAGTATTTAAATAAATGGACTGTATTTTTGTAGCATTCGTGTCACAAAATTGAAAGGGACAGAAAGTAATTGGATTTACTTCATGCAAAGTACTTCCAGAAATCTTTCCTGGTAATCCAAGGCTAAGAGGTTAGTCCAAGATTTATGGAAAGCACTAACATTGAATGGACGATACACCCCACCAGGTGATAGAATGGCTCAGTCTTTTCAGATCTGCTGCCCTGTCTCCTCCCCTGCAGGTCCAACAGTTGTCGTACCCATTTCTGAGGAAATTCCTCCAACGTTTGCTTTCCCATTCTCTAAGCAAATGTTTTGTTAGCTTAAAGATATGTTGCTATTTTAGGGTTCCAGAGAACTACTACTCACCAGAAATCCTGGCAGATTCCTTTACATGGACTGCTAAAGCACTATGTGCACTACGTTTACTAGTGTGTGGCTTCTTACCAGGCAGAAGAACAATTGGCAGAATACCATCTTCTTGGGGGGGAAAAAAAGAATAGAAAGTTTTGATTGTTAGACTTTTTATCTTTCAAAAGCATTATCTCAGGCTTATTAACGTTCCTGTGTTGTGTGTCTCTTTGCTTTAGTTTTTCAGTTAGTGTCATGAAGAATTAATAATAAAAGTAATTTCTCACAAAGAAACTCAAATCTTCCCTCTCAGATGAAAGAGTATATCCATTTTTTTTCCTCTTCAGAATGCCAAATACCAGTTACATTCAGCAAAACTGGAAGGCAGAACAAAGAAGTCTCTCAGTTTGGTACTCTTCCTGCAAGAGGCACATGAGGCCACTGATGCATAGGAAGCAGCCTATCTGTTCCAATCTAAGGAGAAATGTTTCCCTTGTTTTCAGCCAGAACATGAACAGTAGTGTCTAGGAAAGTTTCTTTTAAGCCTTATGTGTTTAAACTTTATGCCAAAACTTATGTTTTGAAAGGCAACAAATAGTCTTTCTGTCCTTGCAGGAACTTTTTCCTAGTCTAGAATTGTGCTACATACAGCAACCAGCCCTACCCTATACTTCAAGGATTTGCTCTCAAACTTATGTGAAGCTAGGAAGCTTCTCATCTCATGACTCATTAGATCAGCCTTCCAAAATGCAAGATTTTACTTTCTTTTCAATTCAAAGTAGTGATCATCATTTTGTCCTACTTTTGCTCTAAAAAAGCAGAACAAAATTATGAATTGGGTGCAGTTTACTTGCTGACTCCCAAACAATCAGATGGCAACATTTATTTTTCTGTGACTGTTTTCATTGCTGTTTTCCACCAGTCACTCCTATAGAGTTGTAAAGTCCATGTTTCATGTATTTTCTTCCTATTGTCCTAACCTTCAAGGCCAGACTCTTCAGAATTTGATAGTGCTATGAGGCTTTCATCTCTCATAGGCTTGATTATTGTGTGGATCTTCATGACTTTCTTGTGAGATGTCCAGAGAAAAACACTGGTTTAGGGTCAAAATATGTAGATGAATAATGCAGTGCATTGAAACTTGCCACAGGACGACAGAGATCTGAGTCCCAGAGGGCCTCAAGGCTCACTTCACTGAAGTTATGGAGGCTTTGAAGACTTGCTTGGGCAAGATTTCTGTTTCACACATTTGAAAGGGAGCTACCTGGGTCTCTATACATACTCTTAGGGAAAACTGCAGAACAAACAATAACACTTCACTTTGTCTTTATTTGGGGTTAGAGAACTGTGTGGTCACAGTAATCCTTTGTCCACAATAATCTCTTTTAGGAGTTTCCTTGCCATGCAATTTAACACCCTAATAAACACACTTCAGTAGCTCTCACATCTACACATTAGCCACTACAACATTTTGTGGGCATAAAATTACTAGTTGCAGAAACTAAGTCATTGGTGAGGGAATGACTGAGGTGGGAAAATGTTTTTCAGACTATATAAGTAATTTAATATTTTATTTCCTCTTTGTGTATATTTTCATTGATCGCTACTCTGTTGAGATTGGTTGATGTGGTTTTCACAGGTTGGATACATTGGCTTCTGTATTAGGTGCTTTTGCATTAAGTGGTTCTTTGCATGTCCCTAGCTACTTATCTTAGAGTAGCAAAGACTTCCGCATTAACTGGCAGCTGGTTTCCAGCCAGAGAACTGCAATAATCCTTTTCTTCTTTCTTTTGAATGAGAAACCCTTTTGCTGACAAAATAAGTAAGGTGTCAGAACAAAACATCCTAATCAGTCCAATCAACATCCCAAATAGCTTGTTTATAAATTTATCAGTTACTTCTGAAGTAATGGGTGGTATGCCAAAAAATCTTAATTTCTTATTCTCCTTTGCAGGATGAAAGGCTAAATTACCTGCTCAGTTGTTCTTATGATCTGTGAAAATCAAATTTAAATTGCTCTAACATTATTTGTGCATTTCTTTTTTCAACCTGAAATTTCTGTATTTCCTTCCTCTCCCTCTTTAATCACATTTTTAATCACATTTTTTACCCCTTTCTGTATAAATGTTCCTTGCATCCCACCTGGACTCAAAAGAAGGGGCTTCCAAAAGCTGTGGCACATCAGCAGCTTTCATTTATAGTGTGAAGATTGCTGTGAGTAAACCTGAAGTTGGGGTTCAGCTCAGGTTGACAGTTTCCTTTCACTCTTTATTTCTGCATGAATAAGCACCAACAAGTCTCCAACTGACTTCCACTACTCTCATTCTTCTAGAGACATGGGTTTTCTCTCTCTTTCAGAGAAATAGCTTGTCATAAACCTATTTGTAACTTAATTACAGCTGGTTTTTCTGCCCTAGTTTCCCTGCTCACATCCTGTACAACACCTCTTGCTCAAACCCATATATCATACGACATGAATCTTCATTGGTCTCCACTGTTACCTCCACCACTTTATGGTACTTCCCATGTTTCCATGCTACAGATCCTTGCTCTTTGGCAGCTACTGTCTTTTTATTACATACTGCCTTTGAGTTCTTCTTCCAGTTCATTCATAATAGTCCCCCCTTTATTGATATCACCAATTCATGTATTCTGCTTCTAAAGCTTTATGGCACCAAAGAACATCTACCACCTACCCATTTGGCAACATATAGTAGGTGTTGTTTAAACATGTAATTGTTTCTACCACTACAGTGTAGTATCTTCTGTTACCATGGCCCAGAGCAATTATCAGAAATCCTCTATGTATGATGCTCAGAGCAACCCATTATAGATTTTTCCAGAAATTTTGGGATTTCTCCCCCACACCATTTGTGAATAATCAGCTATTCTTCTGTATCAGTCAGATGCTCATTTCTCCTCTTACTGATATTGTTAGGACCATCCCCTCTTTTATCCTCTATTCTACTAACCTGTTGTATACTCTGGACAACAAATATGGCTCAAACTGTATTGCAGGGTTTTTTGTAATGAAACAAATTAACCTTTTGAAAGTTAAAACAGTAGATTATATAGCTCCATTTCAAGAATGTGTATTTGGTTCAGCTTCCTGACCCATGAGAAAGGGTATTTGCAGCAGTCTCTTTTTAAATCATCAAGGTAAGAATAAATGATTACAAATGACTACCAGAATGTTTTGGATTTTGTCAGGTCCTGAGTTATGTCCGTACAGAGTGGGATCCTCTCGATGCTAGCTTCAGCACTCATCAGCCTTACCAGGTGTACACAGTCGAGCACTCAGTCTCTGCAGCCAAAGAGCCCATGGTTGACAGCTGCATCTACAAGTGCATTAGGAATAAAATTCAGTGTGTGGCCGTCACCAGGATACCGCTGCGATCCAAGGCCATCAGCTGCTGCAGAGATGTTACAGAAGATAAACTAGTCCTGGGCTGTGAAGATTTGTCAATAATTCTGTATGAAGCCTACAACCAAGTGACTCTGTTAGCCCAAGCAGAACTGCTGCCTGATGTAATAACCTATCACCCTTCTGGAGCCATATTCGTGGTCGGCAGCTCTCAAGGGGAGCTGCAACTATTTGACACAGCACTGTCCCCAATTAAAATTCAGCTTTTGGCACAAGACTATTCACCTCAGACAACTCTGCAATTCAGTAAACACTTTGAGGTGCCTAGCAGCCTCATCCAGATCCAGTGGGCTGCTCCTTCAGTTGCATTTGCCAGCCCTCATGGCACAGATATTCATGATCTTTTGTTGGTTAGATTTGTCAAAGGACCCTTGGGAGTACTTCATTTTAAACTTGGTAAGTTAGTAAACACATTTGTTGAACCCTCAGCTCTCAAAGAAACACCTGTACCCCACAAGGTTTTTGTCGTTTGAAACACTCTAGTTTTAGATGTATGGGACCATAGCCTTAAAAGCAAGTGGTTACTAGATGTCTGAAGATATGAACTAAGGAGTTCTTTACGTCTCACAATTACTTAGTGCCTTTTCATATGGGATCTGACAGAATAAAACCTCGATCTGTTGTTGGATCAGCATCCTCTCATGTTCCTCATTACTCTAATAGAGCATAACAATTTATCATGTGGAAATTCTTTTAACCTGTAGTATAGAATTTTAGGAATTGTATTCATTCTGTAGACCTAACAAGCTAAAATAAGCTATTTAATAAGAGAATAGTAATGCGATTTTCTTTCCCAAATTATCTTTTTGTATATATATATTTATCCCAGTACTCTGTTCTTCCTGGCTTCAGTACATGAAGTTGCACCTTTTCCTTCCTTGAAGTCTTTTTACAAAAGAAGGAAGGTTATCAAAACCTTCGGAGAAGTTTGGTCTCTCAATTAATTTGCCAGGAGTTGTGAATAGAAGAAGTAATAATACTAATTGTAGAATTTATATAGCAAGTCTCATTTTAGGTGTAAGGAGGCTTTGAAAGAGTAAAACCACAACTGTCTTCGTTTTACAAGCAGAATAACAAGAAGCAGTAAAGGAAAGCTAAAGGGCTTTCCAAGAGTTACACAACAAGTCAATGGCTGAAGTAAGAATAAAACCCCTGCAGTGGCTCATCAGTGAGAACTGTATTTGTTTCATTCAAGTCAGGCGAGTTACAGTGGTGCAAGCCCACTGTGAGAGCTAAAAAACCAATCATGCTTAAAACCTCTGACTCCCAAGCCAGTATTTCAGCAGGGCAGACAGCCATGTTGAATATACTCATCCTGGAAAATGTCAGCATTTTGCCCAGCAGTGTTCAAGAAAACAGGATTGTCTGTAGTTCTTTACAGGAGTTTTTTATGATTCTTTTGTGTAAAGCTATTGAGGTTAGGAAGAAGCCTTTTTTAAAAAACAAAATGCAACAAACAAAAAGAAAAAAAACCCAAAACCCAAAACAACAGCGTAGGTAACAGTAAGATTTGAAAATCTGCTTTATTTCTTTACTTAGTGAGACACTCATATGTTTTTGTGCAGGAAACTCCTGTCTAAAAGTGCTACAGACCAAAAACTTTGAAAGACTGAATTAAAAAAACTTAACCAAGGATGCAACTGCAAAAAAAGTAAATTAATGTAATAGGAAGTTGGCAACAAAAAAATGATGGATTGACTCATAGTTGTGTAGTTTTAAAAGAGCTGATCTGGATAATTGCTGTTATCCAGAGCAAACTATTAAAAAACCTATTTACAAGTTATCATTTATTGCGAGATAATTCAGCTGCATTAACTTCAATGACAGGTTTAATAGTTGCAGAGTACCCCAGAACACTAATTATAACAGCTATTTGATGTTTTTGTGCATGTTGGCCGTTCAGAAAAAAACCTCTAAATTACCTCTTTCCTGATTTCAGCTGGGATGGAGCTGAGCAGGAGGCACTCCTACCCACCTATACCTTCAGTCCTCCCTGGTGAGGTTTTCTCACAACAGCTTTCAGAAAGCACAGCTTTCTCCTTGCTATCTTTAGCACATTTATGTTCTTACCAAGGCAAGCAGGCTCTCAGTACAGGGATTTAGAGGCCTTTCCTGCTAATTGCCAGCTTGTAAACTTAATTGGACTGTCTCCCTGGGCACCGTTCCTAAATCAATTAGGCAGTGAGTTGGCTGTCACCTCTTTTTCCCAAGCAGGTTGCCTGGAAGTGCACCACCCAGGAGAAGTCAAGCATCCAAATGGCAAGATGTTGACCTCTACAGCTGAAAGCTATAACATTTTAAAATTCGTTCTGTCTAATTACTGTAAAATCTCTTCTTCCTTCTCTCCCTCCCTCCCTCCACTGCAAAAATACGTTGTTCTCTATTTCATCTTGGTTTTCAGCTTCATACCACTTCTTCTCAGTTTGCCACACTAACACTGTGTTGATTAGTCAGCCCTTCTTCCCAGGCTCAGTGTTTTTTAGGTCTTTGCTATTTAAGAAATAATGCAGCTATAAATTATACAGAAAATTTAGAGCTTCATGACAGCAAGAACCAGCCAGGTATTTAGGACTGAAATTAAATCCATAATTAACACATGACTTGGAAATGTTTCCCACAGAAGTATGTTAAGAAATTATGTCAGTGAGATAGGCAAATATGTTTTTAACTTCCAGCTATATGATGATTTTGGACAAGTTCTGTGAATTCTCCATTGTGCTGTCTATCCAGATTTATTTCAGGAAAAGATGCATATTAAATATACCCTCAGACATTAATGGCAAATATTTTTGGTATCTAATGCCAAACTCATTTCCAAAAGCATTGCGGCTTCTTGTCATTGATGTCAACCCAGATCTTGAATAATGCCAAACATGGTACTGGTGCCAGAGGTTCAGTATTGCAGGCCTTGAAAGGCATTTGAAATATCGTATTATATTTAATTAACATGCAAGTAAGTATTTTCATCTTTACTTAGTGATTAATGTGAAGATTGCCCAGCTTCTGTAATACTTCTGTAACACTAAACATTTAGTAAGAATAAAGTCTGCTATAACTATTAGATACAACAGGTTAAACATGCCTATTAACACAGAGCAATGTCCATAGGCTTTAATACATGCAAATCTACAGTGAAATACAATAGAGAACCATGTCTTTTCTTTAATGATGCTAAGAAAATAAAGTATTTCTCTGTTACAAAATATATAGGCATTTTTCCCCAAAAAACATCAGATCTGTATACGCACGTTTGCAGCAGGTTACTTCTCCTCAAGGTACAGTCAGATGTTTTCATCCCTTTTTTTTCTCAATTCTCATTTCACATCACAAACAGTATTCACAACATTTATGATACATATGTATCAGGTATGCTTTTCTCTGTTATCAGACTTTGTTTTCCCCAGCCAGTCCTATGGCTTTAATATCAATATCAATATTCAGCTTTTTCCCTTTCTCATCAGAATGTTTTCCTTAAAATTAGTTTTGACAAATAACATGAGACTATAAATTAAAAAAAAATAAAAAACCCCATGTTTTTATTTAAAGAAAGGGAAAAAGTAAATTTATTCTTGTCTCTTTCTGGTATTTCGAGGAGTACTGAGTAAGAATACTGTAGGAGAGTGACTCAAAGTGAACATGACTTGCTAAAATTCGATATGTGGCCTAGGTTACACAATCATTTGGCTACTCAGAGACAATAACACTTTCTGCTGCTTTTCAGTCACCTTTTCTGTTCAGCAGCTGAGATCTACAAATCAAGAAACATTCTTATGGCAAACTTGTTCTTGGTTTCATGTGAAACTGTAATTCAAAGGTCCCTAGATGTTGTAGCTTTGATGATATCCACTAACAGAAAAAATGCTTCACTTAGCGAATATTGCCAAGGTAGAAGTAAATTCTAGAGCAGTTGCAGTATGGAGAGTAATTGCTTTGAAGTTGGAGGTGCTATAGACTTGTATACATAGGTATATCTGTGTGAGACAAGTGGTGGCT
>NW_008663063.1:57957-74228 GCF_000695815.1 Acanthisitta chloris | reverse complement strand
CTACAGGAAGACGCGATGAAGATAATAAATTTATTACCTGCAATACAGTAGTGGTAAACTGCAAAGAAGCTTTTTCTACCATGTGTAAACCAAACTCCAGAACATGATGTTGGCTACATTCACTCAACCTCCATGTGCGAAGTTAACTGATGATTTTTCTCTGTTTTCCAAAGCATCCTCAGACTAAATATACCAAGATAATAAGGAGCTATCTTGTGTAAAAAATTAATACCGAAACCCATCAGTTTAATTTTAAACAATGGCAATTCTTTCAAACTGTGCTAAAAACAGTCAGCTACTGTTTTACACCCATTATCTTTGGTTTTAATATTGCCTGTTAAAGGTGTGATCACAAAAGGACAACTGGGCCTTGTGGAAATCATCCACCAGTACATTCGTTACGATGAGATACATGAGGCAGTTAATGTCCTGAACACCATGAACTGGAACACTATGGGTCGTCAGTGCTATATCTGCACAACTGCCATTGTCAACCACCTTCTTAAACAGAAGCTTACACCAGACAGAGAAGGTAAGAGACTGTTTATATTTCAAATGTGTTTTTGTGGTGTCTTTGTAATTAATTTTTGATTATGATTGTGACAATATATTCATTGACTGTATAAAGATGACTATAGTGAGAATCCAGACAATCAGCTAGATTGTGGTGCTTCATAATCACATCGTGTGTAGACGAGTTGTTTCAATAAAATGTGGACCAGTATGTTGACTGCATTTTAGTTTGTATCAATAGCAATAGTAAAATAATGCATTTTTAATATATATATATGCTATAGGCATTACTTAATATATATCGCACTAGCATATGTATGCTGTAACATCATTACATTCTACAAGTATGTCTTAGGTTACAGAGAAGTGTTAGTTAATATAGGACAGAAATGTTTGTTATATATTCATGCTGAGACAGCACCAACTTAAAGAGGGATGTTTTCCTGCAACAAGGACAAGAGATTTCAGTATGATTCTTAAGGTGCTTTTGAAGGATCATTCTTTCATTACAAGATGCAAAGGCTTGGAATACACTATCCTCTGCTGCCTCCTTTAGGATTAAAGCATTTGTCTTCACTGTAATCTGGCCCCCCTGCAGTAGTAGCTGGGGTCCCTCACAAGAAATTATGAATTTTAAGTTCAGCCTCGTCTCTGCTGAAGCCTGGTGTGATGCCTTCTTCTTGATTTGCTGTCTATCTTGAAACTCAATAGACTTCAAGATGTGAAATCCTTGATTTAGTGAAGGTGTTATCCTCCAGTCTAGCAGTCTGACAGCTGGAGACCAGGCATCTTTTGTGGCAAGAAAGAATACTTAGGATTCTGGTATATTTGATGATAGAAAAGCTCCAAGGTGTCCTACACTGCCGCCAAGCCATCAGCTATCCCATTTTGTGGGATCTGATGAAAAAAATCTCTGCGTTGCAAACATAACATATTGATTCTAAATAAAACACGCTTTGAAAAGGACCTGTGAAAAGGCATAGGTATGAAACACTTCTAAAAATATGCACATTATAAACAGATGTCTGTGTGTTTCCCCCCATGCAGCTCCCTAACTCTGTTTACAGCAGAATGAATGTTATTCCATCCAAGAGTTATTCTATGTGAATCTAACAAATTGGGCAGGGTAATTTGTTTTCTTTTTTATTAGCAAAACCCAGTGGGGCCTTTTATTTATAGTAATTTGGCAGTTATCTTTGAGATCTTTATCCTGCCTTCAACATCAAGCTGGGCTGCCTAATGAATTTATAACGGTGCTAGCAGTTACTCATCTTCCATGTTGGTGAAAATCTTCCAGTAGTACAAAACATGCTGTCAAGAAAACAGCAATGGCAAGAGAGTATGGCTTGTTTTTGCAAAGGAACAACCGTATTCTATTTTAATCTAAATTGACTGCTGCCTTGAAAAAAAAACAACCTTTAGAGTTCAACTTATCGTACTATCTAGATTTAAGATAACACAAAACCTAATTTACTAGCAGTTTGCCTGTGTTACTAACAGTGTACTACTAGCACATTTAGTGCTATCAAGCCTAATAAAATGTAACTATGCTTGGAAGCAAAGAACCATTGTCACTAAGTACAGAAATGCCTACTTCAAACAAACATTAATAACAGCAAATCAATTAGATTTTCTCTGCCTAGTGGGACAATAGGTTATATTTTACTTTTAAACCAATATAAATATAAAGCAAATAACTATACAGCAAATTCTCCCTATTCTATCCATAAGGCCCTGTACTACACTGTTTGCTGTCAAGCAAAAGTCACATAGCATAAATATTATTGATCATTAAATTTCCTTTCAGCTAAACATGTGGGACACGAAAGTATACTGTGTATTTTCATGTATTATTTATAATTTTGTATTAAAAACATGTAGAAAAGTGCCTAAGACTCAAGCTGTGGTGTATAGCGGTCAGAAAGTATTTAAAGCAGAAAGAACTTGTGTAGCAACAGGGCTTTATTTTATTGATTACAGGGCAGGTTATCCTATTTCCCACCACTACATGCTGTCAAACCCTTAGGGTTTCTAGACCTTTTATATGAAATTTTTAAAGAACTGTGGGCTGAAGGAGGTTCCTTAGACCTCAAGGCCATCACAAAGAGGGTTCTGTTACCCGCTGACCTAACACAATAATCCCTGAAAAACTGAACTCCCTTGTTGTTTGCCTAAGAGGACAAAGAAGATTTGAGCTAATTGAGAGTTGATCTCTACTGGACAATCTTGTTCAAACTGTATTACTCTTATGAGTCACTTTTAATTGTAGGCTGCTGGTGAGAACTTGATGTGTTATAGTCTTCATTATCCTTTTGATAGCTTTTGTTGCTCAAAGTCATTGTCAGCTCTGCCTCAAAGTGAAAGTTTATATGTACATTTGTGTTTGTAAGATCTGTCATATTTTGATTTCATCTGTCCTACAACAACGTCACATATCATCAGTGTTTGAGGGATTTGACTGACTGCAAACATGAGCAACCTGTTGTAATTGAAACAGAATCACTTGTTTCATTGCCACTGTGTTTGAACTCCACAGCACAGCTTGAGGCAAGCCTGGGAACCTTTTATGCTCCAACAAGACCCCTCTTGGATACAACTGTGCTGGAGTACAGGGACCCAATCAGCAGATACGCAAGAAGGTTCTTCCACCACCTGCTCAGGTGAATGACAGTTTCAACTTCTATCAACTTAAAATGAATTGCATATTTCAATAACTACCTGCTTTAATGTGGTTAACATTTTCCAACAGGACCACCCGTGAAAAAAAATGCATTCCTTGTTAATGTTTGTTTAACTTGCACTTTGTTCCTTTCAAATAGAATATTGCAGATAAAGTGCTATTCAGAGCTCTTCTGTCATCAATACACTTAAAATGAATCACCCTTTCCCTTTTAGCTTGATAGAAAAAAGATAGCATGCTTCTGAGAGATTGATATTCTCCAACTACTTGAAGATTAACTATTGAAAGAGCTTACAAACTTGGAGAAAACACGGAGTTTAAAGAGATGCTAGAGCACAGAAGAATGCTGCATGGTCCAAGGCATTTTTGTCTTTGCACCACTGAAATCTGAGCATTTTATTATTCTCACCTTTGAAGTTTTCATATATAAATTCATGTTCCAGTAATTTTCAGTGCCAGTAAAATAAGAAGAGAAAATGAAACATTGAACTTGTCTGTAAATTATAGAGAATTGTAGAATCACAGAATTGCTTGGGTTGGAAGGGACCTTAAAGATCATCTAGTTCCAACCCCCCTGCAGTGGGTGGGGACACCTGCCACTAGACCAGGTTGCTCAATGCCCCATCCAATCTGGCCTTGAACGCTGGCTGGGATAGGGCATCCACAACTTCTCTGGGCAACCTGTTCCAGCACCTCGCTACCCTGACAGAGTAAAGAATTTCTTCCATATATCTAACCTAAATTTCCCTTCTTGCAGTTTGAACTCATTACTCCTTGTCCTATTACTACAGCTCCTGATGAAGAGTCCCTTGTAGCCCCTTCAGATACTGGAAGGCTGCTATGAGGTCTTCACGCAACCTTCTCTGCTTCAGGCTGAAGAGCCTCAACTTTCTCAGCTTGTATTCACAGGGGAACTGCTCTGATATTAGAAGAGTCATAATACCAAATTCAGCTAGAATTTATGGTACATTGGTTTATTGTTGGTTTTTTTCCTTCAAAATAAATCAGTAGCCTAAATTTAAATCAGTTATAAATATCAATATGCAGCAGTTTAACCTGTTCATGGGTTCAATTGCAAATATAGCAGAAACATTCCCTCTGAGAATTATCCAGTTGGTGAAAGCAAAGAGAGGTTACTTTCTGAATGATGCAATGTTTGTAACACCTTGTTGAGAGTGAGTGTGGATGGACATAGCGAGAAGACTTAAAATGTACCATTTTTTGGTGATTCCTCCAGATTGTATATATTGTCTGTATATGCAAAGCTAGGAACTGCGAGTTACTTGGATAGTACGAGTATGCTCTTTTCAAATCTTACAGTAAAATATTTTGTACTGTCTTCTACATTTTAAGTGTGAAGAGGATCATCTTTCTGGTAAACAGAAGTCCATTCCAGTGGGGAAATTATTCTAAGTAGAAAAATGCTCCAATATTTGCATAATATGCATCGGCCTTTCACTGGAGTTTTCGTAATACATGTGGCCACAGCAGCGGGTACAAACTCTGCTTTTGGCTTTCTCCTAGAAACCAGCAGGGAACGTCTGTTGCAGGAATGGCCAACTTGCAGTGGCTGTGGGCCAGTTGCCTGCAGAGGACAGATGTGGAAAGAACACCTCAGAGCTTGCTGAGAGGTGTAACTATAGTGCTCTTACACCAGCAAGAGAAAGGTGTATTCCCTCTGACTCAGGATTTGCTTCCAAATGCTAGCAGGCATGCAGAGGCATGGGGCCCTGGCTAAGCTGCCAGCCCTTGGGGCTTCTGAACGCAGCTGAAACACTGACTCAATCCTCCTTAAAGCAAGAACCTTCAGTGTCAGAATGCTGCCTGGACAGCATGGGGCACAGGCAGGAGGTGTGCGGGAGAGTCTCCTCATGTCTTTTACCTCCAGTATAAAGCAGCCCTTGAATAATCTACAGTTGTGGCAATTTGAGGAACAAAAGTGTGTTATTTTGCTGTTTTCCTATTGTCAAAGGGATTTGTATTCAAGTGATAGGATCATGTGATTGCTGCAGAACAGATGGTAATGCTTAAAGCTTATCTCAGAAGACATAATCTAAGTACAAAGTTAAATGTTCAAAAATGGGAGATTTATCTGATAGAAAGCAAGGAAATGATGTTCAGAGCTGATCATTATTGCATTAAACTGACTGTGCCTTAATTGGTGTTTGTTTCCTTTTAGATGTTCTCCATAAACTGACTGTGCCTTAATTGGTGTTTATTTCCTTTTCGATGTTCTCCTAAGTGACTAGAATGCTTTGAATGTAGGCTAAGCAGAGAGAACTACAGATTTGTTGGGGAATGGTTCTGGGTAAGTGAATGCCATCCAGGATTGATGCATTTGAATGTAGGCTAAGCAGAGAGAACTGCAGATTTGTTGGGGAATGGTTCTGGGTGAGTGAATGCCATCCAGGATTGATGCGATGCCTAGAAGGATCGTAGAGAGGCAGAACACTCACTAATTCAGGCACACAAATTTGCAGCTGCTGCTATTACATCTGTCTGTGAGAGGCCACCAAGGCAAGACACTTCTGCCAGCCTGGATTTACAGCTGTATGTTCAGAACAGGAGGAAACGTGAGAAGAGAATTATGCTCTTGCCATTTCAGGTCACCATGTTATGCCCATGAGGACACTAAAAATGGCGAGTTCCTCCCACTACCTGTTTGTCAGAGACAGCAACTGTATCTGGGTGTCAGGAGGCCTACATTTTAAGTCTCAGCCCTTGTCATTCCGAAATGTTGGAAGTCAAGCAGACAGGGCAGGAGACTGGCTTGACTGAGCAGACCATTCCGAAATGTTGGAAGTCAAGCAGAGAGGGCAGAAGACTAGCTTGACTGAGCAGAGATCTTCTTTTGGAGATAAGGCAAAAAAGGAAGGTGTATGCCCAGTGGAAGCAAGTTCAAGTGACATGGGAGAAATACAGAGATGCTGCTTGTCACTGTAGAGAGAAAATTCGTGTGGCCAAAGCTCAGCTGGAGTTGAAGCTGACCAGAACTGTGGAGGACAATAAAAAGAGGGGTTTTAAATACAATGATGGCAAAGGGCGATGCAGAAATAATATCAGCCCATTACAGGATGAGGATGGTCACTTCACAAAGAGGGACACGGACAAGGCAGAGATGTTTAATGCTTTCTTTGCCCCTCTGGCATTCCACAGGGCTCCATCTCAGGCCAGTGCTCTTCCACATCTCTATAAACAGCTTGGATGTAGGACTCGAAGGTATACTAAATTTGCAGATGATACTAAATTGGGAGGACCTGTTGACTCCTTCAAAGGCAGAGAGGCCCTGCAGAGAGACCTTGATAAATAAGAGAGCTGGGTAATCACCACCTGCGTGAAGTTTAGCAAACACAAGTACCAGATTCTGCACCTGGGATGGGGCAACCCTGGATGTACATACAGACTGGGGAATGAGACAGTGCTGTGGAAAGGGACCTGGGGGTCCTGATTGATGGCAAATTGAATATGAGTCAACAGTGTGCCCTGGCAGCCAGAAGGGCAAACTGTGTCCTGAGGTGCATCAGGCACAGCACCATCAGCCTTTTGAGGGAGATGATGTCCCGGTCTGCTGTGCACTGCTGTGGCCTCACCTCAAGTACTGTGCAGTTTTGGGCACCACAATATAAGAAAGATATAAAGCTATTGGAGAGTGTCCAAAGGAGAGCTGTGAAGATGGTGAAGGGTCTAGAGGGGAAGCCATACAAGGAGCAGGTAAAGTCACTTGGTCTGTTCAGCCTGGAGAAGAGGACACTGAGGGGAGATTTCATAGCAGTCTGCAGCTTCCTCACGAGGGGAAGCAGATGAACAGGTACTGATCTCTTCTCTCTGGTGACCAGTCACAGGACCCAAGGGAGAAGCATGAAACTGTGTCAGGGGAGGTTTAGGTTAGATGTTAGGAAAAGGTTTTTCACCCAGAGAGTGGCTGAGCACTGGAACAGGCTCCACAGGGAAGTGATCACAACACCAAGCCTGACAGAGTTCAAGAAGCATTTGGACAATGCTCTCAGGCACATGGAGCTGTCCTGTGCAGGGTCAGGAGTTGGAATTTGATGATCCTAGTGGATCCCTTCCAACTCATGATATTCTATGATTCTATGATTTGATTTAGTCACTTTTTTACTCTTATTCATTTAACACTGAGTACTTGCAGGCTATTTACAAATGGCTGTTGAATCATTTTAGAGTGAACTTTTTTGTTACAACAGTTTTGTCTACATGACCAAACAAGAGGGCTTCAATGCAGAAGCCCTGTAAAATGCCAATGCCAACTTGAGGCAGCACTAGGGGACATTTGTTACTCTCATGTGAGCATGAGGAGACAAAAGCAAAGTGATGACCTTGTTCCCTATCGCAGCAAGAAGTAGAGCACTTCCTAAGTTATGTGCAGTAAAATTGTGGCTGATATTCAAATATTATTTCTTGGAACAGGGTAGGGCCTTCTGCAGTTCCTTTGGGCTTCTGAGAAAGCAAGCAGTAGATGCACAGAAGTTAAATCTAGAGGATGAGGAACTAAGGAGAGAAGCTCATAAGCTGGGTAGGAAAAGTGTGAGGAGTGGGGTTCGGAGCATGAATAGAAGACAAGGAATTGGGGCTGAAGGCCTAAAAACAGGCATGGGGACATAGAGAGTCCTGCAAAAAGTGAAGTGGGAATGCAGAACAAAATGGGGGAAGATGGCTTAGGATGTGTGTGGTGGGTTTATAGAGGAGACCAGGCACATCAGGGATGGACAGGGAAGGGTGGAGTCTTTTATACAAGATTAGAACACTTACATGTTTCTAGATCTAAATCTGAAAAATGTTCATATAAACAAAAGTTTTCATCCCCCTCTCCAGCTTTCCTTTGAATGCCCCACCAATCTGCCTTAAGCCTTTTCTAGAAGGACCCACTCTGGGGAGAGAAATATTAACTCATTCTACATGCTGAGACAGTCTTTGACCTGCCTGCTGAGTCTGCCAAAAAGGTGCCAGTTATCGTTGTACTTTTAAAGATGTTAGTGTCTGTATTTATTAGAATTGAGAAATACAGTTACCTTTTCAGAAAGGCTATCCTCACCTACTAATAACCATGTGCCGGTGATTTTAATCTTTACTGTAGGCTGAAAGGTTGTATATCCAGCTGCAAATAACTGGAGACCTCCATTTTCACATCATCGGTGAGATTATAGGCTAACTATTTTTCTACATCAATGAGATCTGTGTCTAGAAAATGCTGAATGCTGTGATGGTAGGTTCCCTCTTCAGGTATCAGGCACTTTAGAAAGAAGATGCTCCACCCAACCTGAGATGGGCAAAGGAACACTGACAGCATGACTGAAACAGATTGCAATTAGCAGGAAGGTTGTTAGAAGTAACAGCCGTGTTATTTGTATCCATCATTATAAAAGCTAAATTCTTAAATTTGCAAACCATGCAGCATCTTCAGCCTTCACTAAAACAGAAGCTTAGAGCTTTGCAGGTATAGGTCCTGAATGTAGAATATGGAATAACTCCAAAAAGAGGCGTTCAGTATACAAAATTAAAATTAAAGGGCGCTTAATTATATGCCAGGGATCCATTACAACAGTATTTATGGAATGAATAATTATTTTCACCCTAAATTCTTATCTATAATTAAAAAATACAGGAACTGAATTACAAGTACAGAAATGTATCTTAGGTGTTCCTTGCCACTTCAGTAGCACTCAGGTATTTTATTATGATGTCACTGCTTATAATAATACAATGCCTTATATCATTATGTAAAATGTTGAGCAGAGGTGGATTTATTGGGAAGCTTGAGGAGCTGTAACATCCTTGCTCCCACCCTTTTACAATGTGTACTTGTGTGATGGTGGAGTGACTGCACAACCTCCTGTCTCTGTGTAACAGCCTCATCTAGCCGTGTATGGAACACGGAATGGGATGGAATTATTTTTCACTCGTTAACTATGGCATCACTGACTCATGGCTTTGCTTCACTCTGATCAAGCATTCGTAAATTGTATTTGTCATATTTTCTAATGCATGAAATTGTCTTGTTTGTTTGACACACACACACAGGCACAAACACACGCCTGCTCTGTTTTGTTCTGTTTTTTGAGTGAGAAAGCAGGCCTAGAAAGTAAAGTCTGAAATGCAGTGCAGGAGTTCCAGAATTAAGATACAGCCACAGCTGCATGGTTCTGCTGTGCCCTTTCCTCCTCTGTAATTCTGTTCTTGTGTTTGTGAATACAGAGTTTAAGGATCCTTATTTTTTTTTCCTTCCATGGAAAAATACTAAGATTTCTTGTTTTTTTTCCCGACAGTACAAATATATTCCCTTACAAAGCAAAGCTCTGTTGTGAATAACAACATAGTGCTTTTGCTTCTTTCAATAGCAAAGTGCAGCTCTGATTACATTCACTGGTAGAATTTTGGATGGATTCATAAAAGATTCTCCTTTGTATGCATCCAAAAATGAGAACCTCCACTATGTTTTTACTGTTACTGTTTTTACTCCTTCACAAATCTTCATAGAAATGTTGTACTCTTCCTAGTGTGCAGTGTAAGATGCTACTGGTGAACTAGCTACATGTTGGACAGAACATTCATAAACTGTTATTACTTTACACACAGGACTTGATAGAACTCCTTTGTAAATGAACACTCTTAAAGGAGGTGAGAAAGTAGGTGGTCGTTAGCATCAGGGGAGACCTGTTTCCAGCCAGTACTGATTTCTATGAATCACTTCACTATTCAAGAGTTCTGTAGTGCATGGCTGTACTACAAGACATGATGCCTTGACACAGTCAGTTATCACTTAAGTCCAAGACAGCCTTTGAAAAGCTAAAATAAAGCTCTTTGGCCCTGCAGGTACACCACTCATTAGTACTAACTACCCCTTGGTAAGCAGGTTACTGTATCACTACACTGCTATCTGCAAAGTAGATATTCACCCTGAGTATTTCCATCCTAAATAGGACCTTAAATCAAAGGTGAAAAAAGTGCCTCAGCTCCATAGGAATAGTTCCCTATCCCATTTGCTGCCAGCTGTATGGAACTGAGAGTCAGAGTGAGCAAAGAGCTTTTATGATCCCTTTTAAGAGCACCATAGAAGTAGAATCTATAATTATATTGGTACATAGTGAGTCACAAAATATGTATAAACATTAATGGTGGCATGGATGAGGACTGAGAATGTCTTTTATATTCATAAGGTAACCTATTAGGCATTAAACTATGCCTTCAGATAAAATGACCACTGATAGCAGTCAGGTTCTCTATGGTGGCCACATGAACTGAATTCATCTCTATGGGAGCAAGTTCAGTAGCAGCATTTTGACTAAAGTAGCACCTTCTGGAGAGGACTTTGAAGAGTCATTTTTTGTCATCTTTTGAAAACGATCAAAACCAAAGGTTTTCATATTACCACAGCACTGATAAATGAGAATTTATATTGCTGTGATGCATGAAAAGATTCCCCTGGTCATGCTTCTTGACCTGTTTTAGAAACAAGAAATAAAGACACCTATTTAATGGAACTAGGTTATTTTTGCAGTTAAAGAGGTTAAATATCTCAGGGAAAGTTTAGAATGTCTTTGCTTCAGTCCTATGTTGTTAATGACTTTTTTTTAAACCAGCTCCGTAACAGTTTTCAGTTTCAGTCAGATACTTTGATGCTACACGAATGGTTCTAGGATTTAATTCCCTAATAAAGATTACAATGTAAGAAATAATTGAGCAAAATATTGGGGGGGAACAACAAATGACATGGCATAATTGCTTGAGAATAAAATCCCATGAAGATAAACCAGAAGAAGTCTCTGTCTGAGATTTGGCCAAGATTTGCTGCTCAGCTTAATGGAAGACATTGCTTGGAGCACGGGCAGAATGGCCCATTCTGCACACTCAGAGCAGTCCCAGAGCTGCTATAATATGAAGCCATTTCACACAGCCACCAACAGATGCTGTTTGGTGGCCCAGAGTGCTGTAAGTCCTCCACTTCTTTGCTACGTTCCCAGCCATGGGACTGCACTAGAAAAAAGGAACACAGAATAGCTACATTGGACTGATGTTGTTTGTGCCAAGTCTATTCCCACATGCTGGTTAATCTGACTTTGATATTGCTACTTTTAGAAGCTGAGCCCACATTGAGACCACAGTTGTGTTGTGTCATGTAACTGATAATCTGCCCTCATAAGGTGGCTTTTTCTTGCTGTACCAACTGTTCAATTTCCCTGAAATCTGAGAGGCTTTGGACGTACATTGAGTGTAGAAACAATGGAAATATACCATATTCATGGACAAAAACTCAAAAATCAGTTCTTAACAACACATCTCCACCCTCAAGCAGCTGCTCTAAGTCAGCCTCGGCCTTTGCAGATAATCGGTTACTCCCACCCTTTCAAGTCCACCTAGTCACTAATAGTATCTCCCTTTGGAGTGACATTCAAAAATCTCTTATTTGAGGTCCTGACCAAGAACTGAATTTAAGATTTTTTTTTCCCTTGAAATCTTTCTAGATTAATTCATGTCCCATATCTTTACCAAGATACTTTTTGTCCATTCATCTTCAGAGTCTTCCTGAGCCCCACCATGACACTTCCCTTTACTGTATGTGGACCATCTGGCAATATTCCAGTTTGAACTCAGCTCATCAGATGAGACTTTTCTCCCACTCTCAGGCTTTTTACCTGACATTTTTCTCCAACTTCAGTCCAGTGGCCTCCAGAAAGAGCTAACTGAACAGTTGGGCAGCCCTGGGCTTTCTGTCTTCAAATGAGGTCTGTCTTTTATGGTTCTTCACAACTGAAGACTCTGCTAAGGAAAGAACACCATAAGGAAAATTTAGAACAAAAGTCAGGAATAGTCAGTTGTTCAATAACTGAATGCACTGTCTTAGAGGTGCACCTCAGCTCTCCTGACCTAATAATGTAGAATGTATATGTCCCACATGCTCATCTGGGCTTCCTCTGTAGTTAGTACAAAGACATGGGCACTCAAAGGATGAGTAATCCCATCGAAGGGAGATGTCTAAGATAAGCATGAAGAATCAAATGTCAGTGCCTATCCCTATCTATTAACTACAAAAGAAGCTTAACTAATTAGCTTAAATTAGCCATGTAAAGGTAAGCTGTTTGAAGATAAATGGAATGATTTGCGCCGTAAATGTCTAGCTCCTTTATCACTTTATTACTGGCCAGTTAACAGAAAGATCTTAGATGCTCGAATAGTTTCTGAAATTGAAGAAGAGAGGCACAAAGACTAGCAAAAATACATGAAGAAAGGTTTACAGAAAGACACAAAAAGCCAATAGGTATCCAGATATCTTTAACAATCCCCTTTTGACCAGTTGGCCAAGATAGGAGAGAATGGAGATGTTTCTTAGTTTACATTGGTAAGTGCTAAGTATCAGTAAAATCCTAGAGATAAATAAACAGTAATATATGACCAGCACTAGATAAAATTAATCCAGAATTTCTAAATGTAGTCAAGCATAAAACATCTGAAATACACACTGTGGTGTATAACCTCTTTTTTAGAATGACCTTAGCACCTGAGGACAGGAACATGGAAAATATTAAGTCAGTTTTCAAAACAGTCTGGAGAGACCTTGAAGAACTCTAGCCCTGCAAGTCCAGCCTCTGTACCAGTGAAATTAGTAGAAACTATATTTTTTTTTTAAATGTGAACATACAGACAAATAATGTATCAGGGGAGAGTCAGCAGGATTTCTGTAAAGGCAAGTCATGTCTCAAAACTCAGAATTCTTTGATGTCAGCAATCATGCCAGTAATGGATATCCAGCTGCTACTGATGAAAGTTTGACCACTAAAGACCTTTTTGGAAGGTCTCCCACCAAAATATCTTAAAGAAACTAAGGTGCCACAGGATAAGAGGAAAGCTTCCCTTTCATAGATAAGTAATTTATTAAAAGGTAAGAAACAGAGTAAGAATAAATGTTCAGTTGTCATGGAGGTCACCAATGGAAATTATAAGCATAGCAGATCTATACTTATAAGTAGCCTGGCAAAGGAGCAAATAATGAGCGACCAGCATTTGCTAATGATACTGAATTATTAACACTAGTAAAGATAGGGCCTGCTGTGAAGAACAGCAAAAGGGCTTCACAGGACTCAGAGACATAGTGTCAAAATTGAAAATAAAATTAAATGTAAATAAATTCAAAGTGAAGCACACAGCAGTGTGTGTGTGACTCCAAACTTCACGTACAAAGTGATCCAGTCTGAGCTTAACAGTATTGTGGAAGAAGAATTTGGTCTATAACTCTACAGATATAAAATACTCAGTTCAGTGCTCAGCAGGAGTACAAAAAGCAAATTCCATGTCAGGAAAGGACTAGACAACAAAACAGTGAGCTTCAGTTCACCTGAATTTTGTGTGTAGTTTTGGAGTCCCATAGTCTGTAAAAGGATGTCTTAGAACTCAAAGAGCTTTAGGAAGGGCAGCCAGGATGATTAAAGGCATGAAACAGCTTTAGTGAAAGGAATGACTAAATAGACTAGAACTCCTCAACCTAGAGAAGAGGCAGCTGAGATAGAGATCTATTAAATTGTGTTAGTGAGAAAGAGCGCAGTAAATGACTGCTCACTGCTTCTTCTCATACAGAACTAGAGGTCATCAAGCAAAGCTAACACGTGGCAGTTTCAAAATACAGTGATTCTTCACATAACATATAATTAAAATATGAACCTCCTTACCACAGGATGTTGTGGATGATAAAATTGTATGTGAGTTCAAAGGCAAGGTTCAGAAAAGAGAAATTCACTGTGGAATACCAACATAGAAACCACCTCTGGCTCAACAAATCCCTGAACCACAAATTGTTGGAGACTAGGAGACTACTTAGGGAAGTATCACCATATGCTTGCCCTGTGCTTATATTCTCTCCTAGGTGCCTGGCTGATAGCAAGGTATTAGGTCAGGTGTACCTTCGGTCTGAGCAAATGTCTGTTCTTACCATTTATGTTCTTGGATGTGATGCTGTGCAGAAAAAGAATATAATACTTAATAGTTTTTTCCATTTGCTTCCTGAAAAATATGCCAAAATTCAGTTGAAGCTCCAGAGAATTTTATGTCTAGTTCTCCTGTGGCTGTATTTTCTGTAATGGAATTGTTATGTGTGGGGTTTTTATGAGTGTTGCCACTGTATTTGTATTTTATTATAAAGAAATTATTCGGCTATTGACAAACCTAGACAGAAAAAGTAAACATACTCTAATGGACCTGTAACTCAACAAGTGATTCAAAATTTGGCCCTGCACCATGATTTTGTAAGTAGATATTTATCTTTAGGCACCCAGCTTTAGAAATATCGAGCTAATATATTTTCTCTGAGAAGTCTTAGCGCTAAAAAATGCATTTTTTCCAATGTCAGGCATGAGGGAGAATTGGCTCCATACCTCATGGAAAGTCAAGGAAGAAAAGGGCCTGTTCATCTTAACTTTAATACCAAATTTCCATCTGCTGCAGTTTGAAATTGCAGAGATATCATACGTATACAATAGGGATTTATTATAGAGGCAGCAACTCATCCTTAACCACAGTGATGATACTGGGCCTCTGTTATATAGCTGTCTTTAGTGTGTAGACATGCTGATATGTTTGCTCAATAAAATCCAGCTTTCAAGACATACTGTTAAGTTTACATGATCACCAGAGTGAGAGGGATAAAGCTGGAAAAGAAGAAAAGCAGAAGCGAATTAATGCAATAAAGGCTAGGATTTAACAGACAAGGTTGAGTAAAATAAATGTGAAACAACAGGTGTCACTGACTCTTATCAGCATTTTTAATTAACACCTGTTTTTAGCCCAGAGTACTTTGGAGGAGTATGTCGGAGTGTGTCTGTATTTAAAGATAAAGATAGACTGTTGAGAAGTTACTACGTAGTGAGAGGTTGGAGGAATGGAGAGGTTTGGGGGTGGGGAGAGCTTGTGTTTGCTGGGTAGGTGTCAGTTGCAGCTTAGAGAAACCTGAAGGAAAGCCACTCTGATAAAATTGCAAGGTGAGGAAAGTCTGCTATGGCAAGAAAATATATTCTCTTGAAGGAAAATGAGTATGAAAACAGAAATACAGAGTGTAGGAAATTCAAAGGAAGTATGGATTGCGAGAAAGATGGAATCTAATTTTAAAAGAAATAAATTCAAATAGTTTTAATTTAGATAATAATAATTTATGATAGTAATAAATTTCTGTTATCTAGACTTTTATAGGACCTACTACTGAAAATCTTAGAGCACTTCACAGATATGAAAGTATTTATAGAATCATGGAATCATAGAATTTAGGGTTTGGAACGGACCTGACAGATTATCTAGTCCCAACCCCCCCTGCCATGGGCAGGGACACCTCCTCACTAGATCAGGTTGCTCAAGGCCTCATCCGACCTGGTCTTGAACACTGCCAGGGTTGGGGCAGTCACCACATCCCTGGGCATCCTGTTCCAATGCCTCAGCACCCTTATAGTAAAAAACGTTTTTCTCACATCCAACCTAGGCATTCCCTCCTTCAGTTTGAACCCATTACCCCCTGTCCTATCATTGCAGTTCCTAACAGAGTCCCTCTCTGGCTCCTTTGTAGGGCCCTTTGGATATTGAAACGTTGCTATGAGGTCTCCACACAGTCTTCTCTTCTCCAGGCTGAACAGCCCCAACTCCCTCAACCTATCTTTGTAGTGGAGGTGCCCCAGTCCTCTTAGCAACTTTGTGGCCTCCTCTGGTCTTACTCTGATTCACAGAAGGAAAAGTTTGCTGTTGCTCCCAACAGTCACTCTTCAGTGGTCCATCCTACAAGAACCCAGGTTAATGTGATTGACAAGCATCACATGGGAAGTGTGTGAAATAACTATTCTAAGAATCAGGATCTTTAAACTAATATTTCTTTGGTGTAGATGTGAGGCAGTTGTAGAGTGTTAAATTAGTGCTGGTTTATAGTTAATTTTGGCAAAGGTCAACAAATGATGTATCTTTCTTTACACCTAAACCCACTACTTTTCTAGAATGCTTCATACATCTAGACTATTTCTTGCTGAATATGTATTTTAAAGGTTTAAATGAACCCTCATTATTAAACTACTTCACTCAAAAATTAGCCTGGTTC
>NW_008663063.1:28870-57922 GCF_000695815.1 Acanthisitta chloris | reverse complement strand
CCGCTGTTGTTTGAACATAGAAATTCTGTCCTGGGAAGAGGCATTTGTGTTTAACACAGAGTCAGCCGAACTATTTCATACAAGAATGCATATAGGTTTCCTAGAGCAGAATATCACCCTAGAAGATAGGAATCACATGCCAAGATTATTAACTTTTTTTAATGTTCGGTTTGGGAACGATTTGAAGATTCACAGGCAGTTACAACCCTCAAGGGCTTTCTCTGGCCAGAGAGTCATACTGTCTGGCTCCCCTTAGTAGCTTTCTCTTTCCTCCTGTTTTTTTAATTTGCTTTGCCTGTTTGTTTTCTTGCTTCAGAGCAGAGGGTACCCTTTGATGTGAAGGGCATTTATTTGGTTCTCGCCCAACAATCTATAAAATTATAGGTGGATATCCTTAAGGTCAGTGATACGTAGCTTGACAGTATCCTTCAAGTAACAGAAATTTTGGGTCCCTTGAGATATTTGTATTTTTTATTTGTATATTGTATTTTCTCAGGATTATTCACTACCTCTTGCCTGAGACCTATTTGTGTATGACCTTTGAAAGGTTCCATAAGGGATTTCTTTTTAAACAAGTCACTCAGGCCCCAAATCCAGCACTTCCCTTAACATGCCTGTATTTAGAGCCCATAGAAAATTATAGGTCATAAACACATACATTAATGCTTTGCTAAATTTGGGCCTGAAGGGATGTATAGATTATACCTGGACAATCTTCAGAGTTCCTGCATCTAAAACACAGTTTAGGAGATTATCCCCTTGACTCACATACATACAGAACTGGTGGCTGTTTCTCCATTAGCCTTTGGTGTGCTTTGCAGCACTTTCTCTTCATCAGCATGAGTATCTTAGAAGGTAGCAAGGTTGTGGACTCTCCTCAGAGATTTGTGTGCCCTGTTCAAAAGAGCTCATAATCTAAAAAAATAGTAGCATAATAGCAGGAGGTTGGCAAAATAATACTATTCACTTCCCAGAGTTTGTAGCTTACCAATGCATCCTTCTGCCACTTCACTGCTAACTTACAGAATCATTTGGTGAATCTCAACCAATTTAGAAGTCTCAGAAATAAGTAAATCCCTGCAATTTTGTGAAAATCACCAACAAGTTAGGGTTAAATAGAATGCAGGAGGTTATCTCCATCCCAGAAAGCTACAGTGAAAGTTCAACACATAGATGTTCCACCAATCAAGACATGTACTGCTTAACACCAAACATGGTCCACATTGCCTCTTGCTCAAACCATTGTTGGGAGGCTGCTGAGGATACCCTGCTGGGAGAAGCAGAGTGTATTGTCTGGAGCACATTTTGGAAGGGTAGCTGGGGAACAGGTAGAGTTACTGTGCTGAGCCTGTGTAGGAGGAAGCATAAGACAGGTTCTTTGGAGAGTTCCTAGTCTTCAGGCTGCATTCAGTGGACTGGTTTTCTTATTTAAAGTAGGGCATCCTGCTGTACTCATAAGGGTGAACTCATACCAGGTTTTGGTTGACTTTTATTAAAAGTGGGATTTTTGTTTTGGGGGTTTTTTTTATGAAATATAAGATCTTGATTTATTTATTCCTCTCCAGGAACCCTAAGTACCAGTCTTTCAGCATTCACTATAAAATGCAGAATATGTCTTTGACTAATACTATACTTTGTGTATGAAAGATTGCATCACAATCTAAGTCTTCAGAAGTTACTGAAGTTTTACTTTAAAATATTTCATTGGAGGTCCAAGTTATCATTATAAGGATGCGCTGAAGTTACATCATTTATACCTGACTTTGTTATATATCAATGTTTTTCATGTGAAATATGTAAGTCTTTAAGTCCTGGACCAAGGTTTAGTACAGGGGCTTTGAAACTGTGTTCTGATATACAGCTACATGCCTAAATCAGTGGTGTTATGTTCAACAGTTGGTTGAAAAACAATCCGTCCTCATTTAATTCAACCACTTAGCAACCTAGCCACACATCCTTTAACCTGATAACCTAGCATTCTTTAACCTGATAATCTCTCATTATTCTGGCTCAGAATTCCAGTGAAATGAGGTTCAGAGTCATTTTACGGATGTCATTCTTAATTTTACTATTGTCTAATTTAAAAGGAAAAATATTTCAGATAATAACATATTTTAAGGGGAAAAAAGCATGAAAATCATTTCTGTTCCAAAAATTGCTGATATGAGAATTTATGGGGAAACAGCTGCTTTTGTGAATAATTATTAGTACTGTGTTTAAGAAATGGGCAAGATGCCTAGAAATTGAATGAAATAATAAGCTATTAAATTGAAATATTAAAGGAAATAACTGAATTAAAAGTGATCATGTAAACCCAGCAGTAAATGTTGGGAGCTGTAGCTGATTGAACATATTTTCATCATCTGTTTTGTATGCTTAAATACAATTGCTTGATGTAAGTAAACACTTGATTGATATTCTGAATACTTTAAAATCTGCATATGCATCATGGAATACTAAACAATTAAAACTTAATTTCAGTGTAGTTTGATTGCATGTAAATTATTTCAATATTCATTTTTTCCTGTTCTGTTTGCTCAGTGCATATTTAATATCCACTTTTTGAATGCGTATCACCCTTGATTGGACTGCGAGATGAAGAGGACTCTGAAATTTCTTCCATTAAAAAGGATTGTCTTATAAATATTATTTGTGCCACAGGTCTACCTCTGCAGATTATTTTCTAAGTGTTGTGTACTTTTATTGAAGGCAAGGTAAAAAAACTGCTGCAGCCCTCCTTTATCAGCCCAGCACAAGGAATATGCTTACATGGTCGATGAGCATGTCTAAGAAGGCTTGTTGGTTGTAACTAGTCCCTAAAGAAATGTTTCCATCTTTTCTGCACTGTATTTCTTGCTTGCATGAACTCCCTTTCTCTTCCCTTCTTCCTCCCTCCACATGATTTTTTTTTTACTGGTTCCTGGAGGTCTTACGAGACATTTTAATATTATGGATAAATATTTTAAGTATTTTCAAGTTGACCATTTTCAGCCTGAAAAATATATCTCTAAGTGACCACATTCAATTCAAGTGTTGTGGAACGCAGATGACAAAATTTTGCCTTTCGATATATTTGTAGAATCATAAAAGCCTTCTTTTCTGCTCTGTGCAGGCTGCAGTCTGTGCACATTGTTTTGTTCAACAGTATTTCAAATTACCTTATTTCTGAACATCCAACAGCAGGAAACCCTGGGCATTTGTTTCTCTGTTTATTTATGCCAGTGAATAGAATAGCCTCTCTGAAGTTACAGATAACATTTTTTTTTATTACTTATGTGTTTTATAAAAATAAAATGCTTGCCTGGCATCTTTTCAGTTAAGTCACAGTCCCCAAATATGGGCAGGCAGCAGGTCTACCACTTCACCATGGAAGGCAGGTCTGGATTCTTCTCTGCCTTGACCATTTTTGACCTGCATGACACTTGTCATATCACTCACATTTCTTCTTGATTTCCTTATTCCTACTCATAGCCATCTTTTTATGTTTTTATAGTATACATAGAAACATTGTATAAGTGCATATAGTAGCAGTATTGTTTGATTAGATGAGACTTTGAAGTTAATATTGTCTGTACTAAACAGCTTGCAGGGCAAAGTTTTCCTGTACGTCCTACATAGTTAATTGCAGTTTGAGAGTTTTAATCTCGAAGGTCGTGTTTCTGTTGCCTGTCACTATGGCCAAACAAGTGGCTGAACTTCAATGTTTCCAGGTGGATTTCCTTATCTTTTTTTTTCAAGAGACATGTGTTTTGATTGCTGGACTTAGTGTGAAGCAAGCAATAAGTTGCAAGGTAGAGGAAGGGGTGGGAAGAGACTCTGTCCAGCACCAAGGTCCTGTCAATTCCATTTTAGAAGCTAAATATTGTGCCATGTGATTGTAGCACAAGAATAAAAGGGAGAGTGTTTTGCTTGAGTTTTGTTTGTTTGTCTGAGGAGCTGATAAACTATGTGAGTGTTCTAGCAACAGCAAGAGGTCTTCCCATGGCAAAACAGGCTTATAAAACAAATATTGTTAGCTTGAGGTTGGTCTCATGCTCTACAGACTTCTCTAATGGTTCCTGTAGATTAAAACCAACACAACCTCCATTCCAAAGATATTCAAAATAGCAATTATCTTCTAGTAAGGGTAGGTTAAAAAGTCCTGAACATTCATGACTGATTTAATACTGTTTGCCTAAGTAACTTGTCACTTTGTCTAAAACTTGTCACTCTTGTTTCAAACCTACACCTTATTTTAAAGCAATTCCATTTATAATAACTCATAAAGTAACTGTGATTGTTATTTCCAGCTCTCTTGGTTTGTGAAGAGCATTTCTTAGATAGTCTTTTTCCCCCCCACCATTTTTTACGTCAGTACAGATCTGAAAATAATGAGCTAACTTCACAGTTTTGTGAATAGGAGGCATCATGAGACGGAAGTATGTATGTATATTAAAGGAAAACAATATTGAAATCTTTGTGAAACTGAAAAGAAATTACAATTTAAGGCCATGTTTCCATTCTGGAGGCCAATCAAACAAAAAAAAAATTTTTGGTTGCAGGCATTTTTGCCTTGGCTGAAGGAAATGTCATTCAAATAGCCTGTATAGTGCTAATTTTGGAAAAACAAAATAGTGATACAGACATTCTTTTTAGGTAGTCATATAGCTGGATTCTGTTTGGCTTCAAATTTCCTCTCTATGTACTAAGAATGTATATTTAATCCATAATGACAAAGAAAAATGTGCCAGAAAAAGAGATATGCATGATAGGTGTTCAAGATACGTATATTTTAACATGTACTTATTAGTCTTAATTAAAGCATAGCTTCAAAAGCAGCATTACAAGACAATGTATTTTAATGAAAAATCTTTCATAGAGTGCATGTTGAAAATCTTCAGAGGTGTATGATGAAATGGTGGTAGACTGTATGTTTGCTGGAGATCAAGAGGTTAACTTCAATTCATCTCTTCCCCTCCCTTAAACTGGTTCTGTGAGGAGGGCTGCAAATTAGTACTTTAGGGAGATTAGCTTTAGGGAGGAAAGACTCCCCACTCCAGCTCTTAGGAACTTCACCAGGAGAGTGCATTTCCTTTTCTACTTAAGCTAAGGTTTTATACCTTCTTGTCACAAATGTTATTCCTTGAAGAAAAGTCCTCTCAGGCTCTATCTTGCAATCTGCTGAGTCATTCCAAATGTGCAGTAGAAGAGAAGAGAGCCATAAGGCTGTAACAAGAGGGAGGCAGAAAACCTCTGAGACTTTGGCCAAATCCAGGAATCCCAGTATAATGCATCATATGGGACTCCTTTACCCACCAAGGGGAAGGAGGATTCCTATCTTTCCTCTTGTTCACACCTGCCTGGGGAGAAGCTACAGCATTGCTCACTGTTTCCTAAGATACCACCCTGGTACAGAACTGTGTAAGTACTGTCATCCATGTGATGCTGTCTGACAATATTCATTGGGCAAACACAACCTACACCTTTATGACCCTGAGAAATAACAATGTTGGTTTTTCCCCACTGGGGCAAAGAAGTCATCTCCTTCCCAAACTTCAAGTGTCTACAACTGATCCATTGTTGAAATTGTTAACAGGTAAAAAGGGGGAACATTTACCAGTAATGAGAAAAATACAGAAATCATTCTGCTTGGAATCAATCTTTCACCTCCCAACTGGAATAAAATTGGAGTATTTTGGTGTTTTGCATTTATAAAAATAGTCACCAAATTATTTTCACAGGTAATTTTAAACAGTTTAAAATGTGCAATAAAAGAAAATATGTACAAATAGAATCACTTTCTCATAGTACATTGTCACATAACAGTTATCTACGTCTCGTGTAAGACAGACATTAGCCCAATGCGGAATTTCCCATTGGGATTAGTGTTTGCCAGTGCAATGTTGTCTATATTCTCAGAAGGTTTCTTTTGGATGGCTTGTTTCCTCCCTGCTTCTGTGGAATTCCCAAGGATAGCACACAAGAGGATGTATACAGCCTTGCATAATACCTCCATCCCATGTGGGTATTTGCAGTAATTCCCATGAGATAGTGTATGGTGTCTGGGTAGGAAGGTGACAGTCTGTCATCATAAATGGAAGGAGCTGTTGCTCAGCAAGCTCTGAGCCCACCAAAGGAAAGGTCTCGGTATGCCGTGTTACAGCCCTCCTGGCTTAACCAGAAAGGTGAAGTTCCAGATCTGCACTGGCCCCTTCCTACTCTACTGCATCTCTAGGTGATATTCGGATGGTGCCTTCTAGAACACATTTAGAGGTAATTTTTGCCCGTTTTTTTTTCCCCTGCTTGTTTTACCTCATTGACACAATCTTCTTCACCACTGGATCTCAGAAAATTCTCAGGACTCTGTGCTTGTACTGGGCTAAGGTAGTTATGAGGCAAAGCAGTGTCACCCCTACCTTTTTCAGTCCCTGGCAATTCATGACTGTTTAGGATGACTCGACTAGATTATCATCTTCAGAGAGCTGTATTGTGGGGTCTGCAAGGACAAACTCAATGCAAACTTCTGCAGGGGCCTCTGAAGTCATATGAGATTTGGGATTAGTCTTTTCTATAGAGGATTTTGAGGTTCTATCAGTGTTGTTGGCAACACCATTTATCTATGTTGTGGCTGGTATCTTCGTAAAGATTCAATTTGTTATGATCTACAGTATCTTCAACTCCCTTTGGATTCAACTAGATCCGATAGGACTCAACAATGAAATAAGGCTTGCTGAAAGTTGTAAATAATGAAGAAGGTAGTCATAATCCTGCCTCACAGTTCTGAAATCTGAGTATGGGCCTATCAAGTTTTTCCAAATATAACTTGGGCATCACTTTTGATGAGAACTGAAGGACTTCGTCTGCCCATTAGCAAAATTTGATGCAGCTCTTAAATTAACCTCAGCAAGTGACATGTTTCCTTTTACTTCCAGGTTTCAGAGGTTTGAGAAGGCATTTCTGCTAGCTGTTGACATAGGTGCTCGGGACCTGTTTATGGTGAGTTGTTTCTGGAGACAGAGGCTGTTGTCAGGTGTTAGTTGTCAGCTTTTGCACACATTAAAATGGTTCCATGCCATTTACAGTCCTGGACACTTACTGAAGACAGAACAATTCTACCTGGTTTGCCCTTTTTTATCATGAAACTCATCAGTAGTAATTGAGTATCATTAGAACCATTGACATTTTCCCCAGCATGTCCTACAGGCTATTCTGTATTTTTCAGGAATTGTGTATGTATATGTTTTTAAACTTTCCCTTTCTTCATCTGTCCTGATGTGGGTGAATGTCATCTTTCATTCCAATAAGCTTATGCGTTTCTAATCTGTTCCTTTAAGTCCAACTGCTGAGTCCTGGACACAAGAGCTGTCCATATCCTGGGGATCCTGAATGCTCTTAGTTTGTCTCTTAGGGTTTTGTGAAAAGTGGCAAATTATGAATGCTTCTGCAGGTGCTTTTAAAACAACAAAACCTCAGCAGCATCAACACAAGGGTTTTTACATTTCATGCACTCACTGCCCCCTCCCAGTTAATTAGCTACAAAAGTAAAATTAACCAGCTCTTAAAAGATCCTCTGTGTGAGCTCTGCAGGAGGCTCTTGTTTCATAAGATCTTGCACCACAATGTCACAGTAAGGTCAGATGGACAAAGCCAATCATGCTTTCCTAGTCTCTCAGCATGTTGCTGCTTCACAGCAAACAAAAACAATAGGAAAGGGTTTGTTGAAAAAAAGGCCCTTGAACGATTCCTTTGCTTGACTCTTTTGCATAATGAAGACATTCTGTTGTTTAAATTAAGCTTTGACACTAGATGTTAATATCATTTATCCCTTTAAGTCACTTGCCCTGCTAGTTTGATCTTGATATTTAAATTGTATGTTAAATTACACAATTAAATCCTGCTTTTATGGGTTATGAAAATTCCCTTCTAATTATATAAAAAGTTGTGTGAACCTTTTGATGTTTTTTTCATGGCTCTAATCATCTGGCTTGTTCCATCTAATTAGAAAGATGTGAATACTACGATAAACTTCCCTAAGTATGCATCAAAAGAATGTGATGGAAATGTCAGACTTTTAGGAAATTCATTACATGTTCTGTGTTTACCCTCCTCGATTTTTCTTCTTTTTAAATCATCTTCTTCCTTTTTTTATTGAATGTAAACTCTTCAATACAAATTGTATACCTAATCATGTTAAGCACTGCTGCAGCCACATACAAGATTCAGAATGCAAGATGGCTGGAGGAGGTTGCAGCTTTTTGTTGAGGACTCTACCACCATACAGATAATAAATTCTCCCTAATTTTAGCCATTCTGGGAGATGATCCAGCATCTGGTCTGCCATCTCAAGGGCCCTCTCTTGTATGGCTGAGAGAATTTCCTACATGATCTTTTTCTCTTTCCTTCCCTCCACTGACAGGAGGTAGCACCTCTGTCCCAGGGTGGGGAACACCCATGTTGGGTCATGAGATGGGTGCACCGCTGCTGACAAGAGGGAGGGACTGTCAGTATGTGGCTTCACACATGGTAACATGTCCTACTCTCAAAAAAATGTTGTCCAACTTTCTTCAAGAGGAGTTTCAATGTTCACAGAGAAATTAGTTCCATCCTTTCCTTTCTTTGTTTTATCTTCCGTCTCTCAACACCTACTCTTCATTTCCCATCCTACCAATGCCCTTAAACATAAATATATATTTCTGAAGAGTTCCTCCTGGCTTATGTTACTGTGAGATCAAAACAAGTTCTTTAATGTCTTCATTCTGCTTGCATTACCTTTGAGATTCCTCATAGTTCCCCTAAATTATGCAACAAGCAGCACACATACCTGCCTCCTCTGGGGAAATGTCCTTTTGCTAATTCATTTAAGTAAGTTACTAATGAACAAACTTTACAATAAGCTAACAATGGCACTGCTGCAAGACCACTAAGTACAGGACTCGAGAAGTTTAAACATGCATAGGTCATTAAAAGTGTTTATTTGTGCCATGGTAATTTCTAGGGAATTGGGCTTCATTTTGTTTAATACTCTGTGAAAATTAGATAACCTGTTCCCTGAAAGCTTAGAGTCCTTCTAGGTATTAGTATAGCAATGCTACTGCTAAACAAGGTTTGTGCATCCCTCACTTCTGCTTTACTTTGCATGATTCCTAAATATTGTTTATATAGGTTGAAATGCAATTAATAAGATACATCTTGACTTTACATATATTCAAAGCATTTTTATCCATTTATAAAACCTCAGATGGCTCTAGGAGTCACGCCACATTATTCCCAGTTACTTCAATGGGCTTTCAAGAAGAAATAATAGTCTAAATAAAGGTATCTGATGACATAAGCAAAATGAGAAAGAAAAGATCTGTTTATTAAAAGGGAAGAGAAAAGGAACAAAAAGGAAAGTTTAGAGAAGAACAGATATAACAGAGGCTGAGGAGGATGTAAACATTGAATGCTCATTGTCTGAGACCTCTTAAGAAAATGTCCTATATCTTGGAGACTTTATCCCAAGCATCTCGTTCACCAAACAAGCCTCTGCAGCATTCCCATTGTTTGTTTTGAGGTTGCAAAGAAGTTTGAAAGAATCTGAGGGCTGATTTCTTTTGTAGAAATGAAATAGAGAAAAAAGAGGCTTAAAAGTTAGTCTTATAGCGTCACTAGTACGATGCCATGACAAGACACACATACACTGCTGTGTCGCTCTATAAGCTTTACCCTCACGTCACATCGAAGTCCATCAATTAATATCGTCTCCTACAAAGTTCAATAAAAAAAATAAAACTGAAAAGGACATAATATCACGAACAACAACTCCATTTATGGTACAGTGACTGATCCAATCTGTGACAGAAAAGATCAAGCAGTGGAAGGGTTGTTAGCTTGAAATCCTTTTATAGTACGTTCCAGCTCTCAGCTGCTGAAAATTCAAAAAGCTATCCCAAGTACCGAAGGTAGCAAAAAATGCAAGGAAAAGACACTTTAATAAAACTGTCAGATCTTGGGTGATGTACTGATGAGGAAAGTGCATGCTTCGAAGAAATGTTGGAGTGTTGCCCAGAAATATTCTATAGACAAGCACACATCAGTGTTTCAAACGAGTTCTGCTCACCAACGGCCAGCTCTGTGAGTCACAAAGGTGAGGGGAGAAAGGAAGTAGTCCAAAAAGTAAGTAAACTGTTAAATGATAAAATACAGTGCTTTCAGCAAGTTCCTGATAAGCAGCTGGAAATTGTTTTTATTGTCACCATTGTATTTAGAGGGATGTGATCTTTGGATTGATAAATTTTTAGATAATTGTGTGAAAAAAATCTGTCATGAATATTCAGCTAATTTAATTCCTTTTTTTCTGCCATCCTTTAAAGCACCCTGTCATCTGTTGGTTTTTTCTTTCTCTTTTTTAATTTTCTAATACAATTCTACTCAAAGAGTTATAAATTCTTAGAAAAATGCAATTTTGCTGCTTCATTTGAATGAGAAGCACCTACATTTGATCTGAAATAGTTTAATTACGAGATTTTATATCTGTAATCTTTCTAAGTTTGTTTAGAGATGATACAAAGCTACTTTATTGTTATTATTATTATTCTTTATGACAGCAACTTGAGGAATGACAAAGAAAGCCATTTACCAACCTACTGCTAACCTCTATTTCTTACAAGGCCCTTGTTAGTTAATGATGAATATGTAGCATCTTTACATCTCTTTACTCGGAACAGAAACCAGGCAAAACCAAAATCTGAAATAACAGCCTCTTTGATATACACAGAATGCACAACCTCTTCACTGACAGAACTTCATTTCTGGCACTTGTTTCCATCCTATCCCCAAGTTCCTTTTTTAAAATTGCATGGAGGTATACAATACTTCTCATAGTTTAAACTACAAATAGACAGTCATTAAGCATAGTCAGAATGTATTTTAAATAAGTGAACACAGTCTGCCTATACATTCAAATCTCTCTAAGTTCAGACTTGTCCAAGAGCCCTTGGGTCTTCTATTGTTACCTAAATAAGCTGACAATATCTACTGTTCAATCTTCATAGAAATCATACTTTGCTACTCAGGCTCTTTTCTCCTGGCAACCATGTTAGACCTACAAAGAGAGGAAATACAGAGCTCACCACAAGTTTGTAACTCATTACTTTGCTCTGAGACACTTGCACATTTTTAAGTCACACCTGTGTTTGTGATGAGAAAATGCTGCTGTCTCCTTCATACTGTGGGGATCCTGCAAGTCAGTACCAGGCTTTCCTCTGTGATCATCTGAGTTTCCCTAACTTTCAGTTTGCTTCTTATTTTTGCTTTAAAACTTTTTAGTTGTAGTATTAAATGAGGAGTTAATAAAAACAGCATGTTTTTCTCCTAACACTATCACTTTCACTTTTTTCATATAACTTCTCTTTCTAAAGTCACCTTTCCTGTAAGAGTTTCTGTCATATTGATGGAAGTGGCAGCAAATTCACACAAAGAAGGACAATTTCACCTGAAAACTACTGAATTAGTGAGAATATAGTTGCTTTTATGGTATGCAGAGTTCGATATTTCCAGCAAATTGTTATTTTCCCTTTAAATTTTTGCATGCAGATGGATTGCAGATAATGGCAGAACTCAAGTCTTTGGAAACCAAATGACATCTTCAGCAAAGAAGTGGGAGAAAAAAAATTACCAGCTGTTCATGGGTTTCCCTCACTTTCTATGGTCATAGCTGACACAGAGCAGCCCATGGCCATGGTGTCAAATGAGAAGGGGATTAATTGTTGCTTTATTAATGATAAAGGATGAAACTTTACTTCAAGGGCCAAAACCAAGGGCAGCGAGACTGTGATTTATCAGTAGGCATATGTTCTCCCACAAGTAGTGCTTTATGTAGTACAGGTGGGTTTCATCTCAAATATTAACACACAATATCTAGCCTTGATTTTTAACAAGGACATGGGATAGAACAAGTAGGAATGGCTTTAAACTGACAGAGGACAGGTTTAGGCTCGATATTAGGAAGAAATTCTTCCCTGTGAGGGTGCTGAGGCACAGGTAGGACAGAGAAGCTATGGCTGGCCCATCCCAGGAAGTGTTCAAGGCCATGAGTCATGTCAACTGTGTGGGTGCTAAAACCATTGAACACCCACTGTTGCTCTTATTACCTCCAATATCAGCACAGAGAGGACCACCATCGCCCTACTCAAAGAACAGTGAGTGTAACAAGAGAACCTGCAAACAAATATTAGTTCCTAAAGATCTTTACCCCAAAAGTCCTGTACTAGGTGGAAACCTTTGAATCATAGAATCATTAAGATTGGAAAAGACCTCTAAGATCATTGAGTCCAACCGTTAAACCTGTTACTGCCAGGTCCACCACTTAACTATGTCTCTAAGCAGCACATCTACATTTAACATGCTTCAAATAGAGACTGTCAGCCAGAAGAATTCCTGTACTTCAGATCTGGTTTACACAGAGCCACCTCTCATCAACCTTCTTTTAATTCATGTTGCACCAACAGTAGACAGATTGGTTTCTTTCATACAATGAGTCAATAGCTTCACTTTTATCAGTATGTGATTGGTCAGTGTTTTATTCATTGCTGTATTCAACAGCACGAGTAAGATAATAAATTTGCATTGGGAAGGAATTAAAACATAATGGTATGTTCATCAGTTCCATCTGTGTTTGTGATCTAAATAATAAAAGAACCACTTTCTTTCAAAATCCCTTTTGTTGCTCCTATGAGATTCATTTTAGATTAATCTTTTTTTTCTCTTTTATTTCCAAAGGACATCCATTACCTTGCACTAGATAAGGGTGAATTGGCACTAGCTGAAGTGGCGAAGAAAAAGGCTAATGACATTGATGCAGAATCAATAACTACTGGAATTGGTAAGAATTAATGGTGTTTAAAAAGCCCTCTTTGTTTTAATCAATACTTGTCCTGTAGAACATGGTGTTATATTTGTAGGGGGGTTATTGTTTTGATTGCATTGTTTCATATGAAAGTGAGACCATATTTCTATTTGTAACTAAAGAGGGAGGGTTATAAAAATAACATAGCTTTGCCTTTCAGTACATGTGAGGATCGCTATGAAGTGAAAAAAAAATTATACTATGGCTACATAGAAAAGTTCAAGCTGTACAAACTGAGTTCAGTGCAAGAGGTAAGGGACTGAACCTGAAAATGAATGTTTATATCAGTGTTAAAGGCCAGGTATATCAATCTCATTCACCTGTGAGTATTTTTGCTGATACACACTGTGCAAATAACTGGAGTCACATCAATGCTTTGGCAGCATTTGGATCAAACATTTACTGATGCAAACACAGGCTCAGATCCTGGCTTTAAAGCAACAACTTTGCATACAGTGGGATTCTTGTTGTTCCATAAAGAATATTGATGCCAAAGTTGCAGTGTTAGACTAATAGGTAAAACACAGACAACTTTTCAGACAGGGGAACTCATAACTTGTTCACTTTCTCCTTGTGTTTCTTCTGAATTGCCTTGAAGAGATGTATGCAAACATGGTAGACCATTCTGATTTGATGCATCATAGCATGAACCAAGCAGAAGGTGTCTATGTCTAGGGAGCTGACCTCCAGCAAAGAGAAAGTAGACAAAGGGGAAAAAAACAGACCCACAAAAATATATATTTGTATAAAATATGCACAGTTCTGCCTATTCTACGGCATCTTTGAATATTAGAGGAAATCACTGAGCTTTTGTCCTTGTCCCATGCCAAAAAGTAGAATAGGATTAAAATCTGGAAGGTTTTTTTGTGAGTTAGAGTCACAAAACCTTTGTGATCTTGGGTCACATAGTGTTCTTTGAGAACTCTACATCTCCTTGTTTACCCAGAGCATACACAGAAATGCCACTCTAATACACAAATGCAGAGAGGTGGTATATGCATTTATGTGGCTATTTCCATAGACTGTATAAATCCATGACTTTCAAGACTATGCAATACAACATTGCCTCCTTCCCTCTCCAGCAGTGTAGGAATCAACCGGTGCCTATCCTAGAGTCTTTTCTTCGGGGTCTTTCATTTTCACACATAACTCGCTTCAAGCATTTTTTCCACCACAATTCAGCCTTTGAGCAAGCGCTTTCACCACTAGAATTCCCAAAATGGACATTTGTTCAGGTCATCCCTTACTGGGCACTCTTTAAATTGTACAGTTCCATTTCTCTTGCTTTCTCTTTTCTTACTTCTTAGGTATTTGTCTGCTGCACCTGATATAACCGAGATACCAGGGACTTGCATCTGATCATTATCTATTCTCTGATACTTAATCCAGAAAATTTAAGCTTGAATCAGTGTCTTCATTTAATTCCTTGCGAATCTATTACTAGATTTCTAAAGTTAGGCGAATTTTAAGTTTACTGAGAGCCTTATATAGCATCGTAGACCCATATGCAGGGAGAGAGATAGGGAAAAAACCTGAGGTGATCACAAATGTCTTACTTGCATATCAGATGTGATGCACGTGTTGCTACAATTCAGTTATCAATGTGCAGGCACACATTCTTCCCCTCCTCCAGACCAGTCCTACAGTTACCTCTGTAATGCTCCATTAGCATAAATTATTAAAGTTGTTTTATATGATAAAGTATTTTGCAGAATAATTAAGCATCAGAATGATTTAAAATACTTTTCAATGGCCCCAGGGACAAACTGTCACTGAGATTCAGTCTCTAAACAGTAATGAATTTGCATCCAATTCATTTTATATGAAAATAAACAGGAATCTCCCATGAGTTCATTTCGTTGCAGATTGGATCACACCTTAAACATGTGAAATCTTAGCCACAGGTTTTGTTTTATTATACTTTATTTCAACGTCCTTTCTTAATGATGTTTTTATTTCATAACCTGTGTATGGCAATAAAGATGACATCAAGTACAAACTTTTTGGCCCTATGAAAACAAAAGATAACAATTTCTTTATATATAAATGGCTTTATTTTTCAAATATTCGGGGGGGGGGGAGGGAACCTCATGCCAGAGTCAGAAGTTTTAAAATGAAGTTTTAAACAAGTTTCTGTCCACTAACTATTTCCCATGCCCAGTCCTCTTCATCTAGTCCCTGTTCTCTAAAGCTTCCAGCCACTCAGTTCACCAATGGTCACAATTCCTAGATAAACCTCCAAACTTCCTGAGCACTCACTACAGGCTTCTACAAGAAGACAGCAATCTAAGCAGAGGCTATTGAGGTTATACTGGACATCTGTCTACAGCATGTTTCATATTTATATATATGTATTTTGGTCATAAATAGTACCAAAGTGAACCATTCTTACATATCAACATGTGATGGTATTTCCGGAGATAGCCCGTCCCCAAAACTTAGCTCAGCACTGCATGAAAATAAGATGAGTCAGTGTTCCTGGCTGATTCCCAAGCCTTTGAGAGTGCTCCATCTTGCCCCAGATATATTTAATTTGTCAGGATATTTCTGTGTAAAGGCCTCACTTCAGATGTAATATATTTCAAACTCAGACTTTAGGAAAAGTTTCAAGCTCCTACAAATAATGCAGGATGACAATATAATTTGATCTGAAATTTACAGATGTCATTCAGAGTTCTATAATCATTGGGAGATTCCTCACATATAACAAGATTTGTGTCAAGATAAAACTAAAAATTGATTGATTATTTTAAAATGTTCTGTATTTTGACTTTTCTGAGATTGTTTTTCTCAGATTGTGGTTTGCTAGACACCATTTTGAAGAAGCCACCCTCAAAGCTAAAAATGTCTGTGGCACTTGATAAAAACACCTGCACACCTCCAGAGGACAGTAGTTTGGTGAGAATATTGCTGAGCAAGATGAAGTGTTAAGTGAGCTTCCTACAATGGTTTTGGCATAATCAGATTTTTTGTTCAGCTGATTAAAATCTTCTAAAGAAAATTATTCTCATAAGATTTTATGTTTGACAGCCTGTGAAAAGGCATCTTGAGGGATGAGAAGATTGAAGTAATGGTAACATACATCTCAGAAATGGCATTAGCTGGCTCCTCTTTCCCCACTCCCATTAGGTCAGCAGACCAGTGGTCATAGATATTGTGGTTTCTTCTGCCAAAGATTTTCTGTTGAATTATTTCTGTAGCAGATCCATGAGTTTCTTAACAAGGTCAGGGAGTTCTCGTTTAGCCTTGCCTAAAATGTGTGCTGGATTAAAAGAGAATAAATATTTATTTAATATTGACAATATATGTAGGTTACTAGTAAATTCTTTTTAAGAGTGTGTCCTGGCAGATACTCTCCTGGAACAGTGTTGTCTGTGGTGGCAGAGTGCGTCTGATCGGTGCTGTAAACTGTAGGTTGCTAATGTAAAACTTGAGTTGCAAAGAACTGACATGGCACAGCCTGTTAAGAAATGCCATAACTAATAATGATCACAGAGGTGAAGAACTCAGCCCTTCAGACATTATTGCTCAATGAATATCCAATGAAGAGCATATGTAGGCAGTGTCAGAAAGTTTCCCAAGGCCAACTTCCAACAAATTACATTAGGGCCTAGCAAGATGATTTTAACCTTCAAATCAACAGCTTTCACCCAAAAGGGATTCATGTTGTGACAAGACAGATAACTGCTGCACAGTTGAAAGGCAAATTGGGAAACCTTGTATTTCTACTTAGAATTAAATTCAGAATATTAGTAACACTAATGTTTAGGCAACATTTCTAACAGAAGTATCTTAACAAAAAGACTGATGTTGAGATAATTGCATTATTCTGAACTGTTAGATGGGACTGACTAACATTCTGGTATTTCACTAGTGTCTCATGAAAGCACTTGAGGTTTTTTCCAGTTAAAACAGAATTTTAAAATATTTCTGGAAGTATTCCATAGTGTTTGCAAGTGAGATAGGAAATCTTATCAGACAGAAATCCTATCTCACAGAGACTGAAGTCTAATTTCCCACACTGTTTGAAAAATGACATTCAAAATGTAGGGACCCTAAATGTTTCACCTTACTGGCAGGGAACATCAACAGTTTGAACCTTAAGTGGAGAATTTATTAATTTAATCTTAGTTCTGTGGTAGCGTTCTGTATTGAATGGCTTACACGTTCTTTGAGATAATTAATAATGACACATGGTATAGTGTCTTGTCTTCCATACAGTGTGTCTGAGACACCAGTCTGGTCTTGCATACAGTCTGCTACCTCCAAATCACTTATAATTTGCTCAGATCTTGCCCTATTCCTGACAGTCCTGGGGAGCCTGCTTGCATTTCAAGACCGTGTTTAGAATTGTCCTCTTGTGTTTGTAACCTTCTCTGGCCCTGCATTAGCTTAGTTGGTAACATTTCTTTCTCTTCTGATCCATAAGGACTCCTTTCATCTCTCAAGCAATAGACTTTTTCCTTACCCTCACATCCCCTCTGACACTGATGGCAATACCTTTTTAATTTGTTGCTCTTCCTTGGCGTCTTCTCTTGTCATCTAATGAGTTTCAAGTTAACTGAGAATCTTAACCTTCATTTCGTGGCATGATTTTTACTTCATTGTGTAACATGTTTATGGCATACTTCAAAGATATTATCCCATACACAGATGAACTGTGATCTGGAAAGACTTGGGGGACACCTCTTTATGTTACAGTGCTTTGGAGTTCTGCTCCTTTCTGTGTAAGTGTTAGATCTCCTATTTATTTATTTAGATTTTTGGTTTAAGTTGATCAAAACCTCTGGAATCAAATATTTTGCTTTTATTTTGTGACTTTTCCTCAGAGAGCCAGAAAATGTTTTTAACGAAAAATGTTTTCTAAGTATGATTGGCAGTTCACCTATGGCAAAAATTTAGTTTCCACAAGCACTTTTTAAATTTTGTGCCACCCAAGATGAGTGTCTTTGAAGATACATAGCAATTTGAAATTATTTGACTGTGCTCATGTATACACTCTCTTCAACATAACAAGCTGCACAGAACACCCGATACAGAGTGCACTAAACACAATGAAAAGATTTCCACCATCTCCAGTGGGCTTTGGATAGGGATTTTAGCAAGTAACAAGCTCATGGTTAGGCCTGGAATTACCAGGATTGCTGCCATCTGCAAAGATCCTGGTCAAGAATGATGCTTTACTTGATGTCATCTGGTTTCAAGAGGAGTGAGCAGCAACCAGCACTCATGGCATGATCATACCATCCTATTGCTATGGTAATTCTGAATTCATGGCCCGCCATACCTGCCTCACTGACAGTGTAACAATATGTTCTCATAGAAGTGAATCTGCTGAATTTTCTTCTTTATTCTGATTATTTGCTCTTTGTTAATGACCTTTTTTAATTTCCAGCTGGTAGTGAGGATTTTACTCTGTTGAGGGGATACAGGCACTAATTGCTCCCCTCCTTCTGTTCTTTTCAAGAAGTGGAGTCATTTGTTTTACTTAAGGTTTATAGTAATGCCAAACTATTTTTGGCTCCACCTCATCTCACCTCTCTGCTTGCTTGTGTCATGATGTCAGTTTTGATCTATACCTTCCCACTGCTAGACAGCTTTGCCTAAAGACATAATCCTCAGCCCCTAATAATTACAGGTACATCAAAGACTAGTTGGTTTGCCTAGCTGCAGAGGTCTACACAAAGTTCTGTGTATCTTCACTTGAAAGAGATTTCTACTTTTGTGTCAAGCTGTAGAATAATCATGGTGTTCCATTTTTTCCTTTGACTGTGACGTACTCTTGCCCGCTACAGAACCTGATTTAAAAAGCACCACTATATGCCTGAAATGAAGCCACCATTCTCCTTAATATTTTAATTTTAATGGTCCTCATATTTTGTAATATCTGCCAGCAGTAAAATTATGCCCTATTTAATATGAAAAAGTCTTACCAGAAGTCATAGATTAACTGGGCTTTGCCTTCATTTTAAATGATGCATTGAGTAGAAAAAAAGAGAAAAATTATAAATGGACGATCCAGCTTTAGGGACTTAATTTTTTTGTATCTGTAGCCACATATTATGACTGGTTTATAAACAAAAAAATTACGGTATTTCCATATTCTGGAAATCGAAAGGAGTTGTCTGTATCTGGTAGGCTTTTATTCTATTAACAGTTAGGGTATTGCAAGGTACGCGAGGTCTCTCATCTCAGATCTTCTCAGTATAATTCCATTTTATCCCTATAACCCCCAGCCAGGCTGATGTACACAGACAACAGCGAATGGATGACACTAATTACCAAGTGAACAATGTCATTTCTGTGGCAACACATCAAGAAGCAAGTTTTAAAAGTGAAAACAATTCACAAAGCTACTCCTTGGGGAAGGATGTAACATGATAAAGACTAGTTCAGCATAAGAGGTCTCGAAGGGATGCCCGTGGCATGGCATTGAAGAAAAGCAAGTCAGTACTCAACTGTCCATTATTATAGCTAGGAATTTAAGCAGGAATTTAATTTCTCATCACTGCCTCCATAGAATGTAGTAAATTTAAATAGAAAGCACACATAGTTAAAATGACTGTTGAAACAAACTATCAAAGAAATTGATGTATGGAAGTGTCTTTGCATGGAGACTGAGTGAATGCCTTTCTGGGAAATAGGTTTTAGCCAAATACAATTTATGCATTAGTCAAACATATGTTTTTCTGGCTCGGTATAGGATACCTGGATGAAATTTAATGGCCTCTAATTCACTGGAGGTCAAACTAGATGATTTATACCATATCATTATAGTATAATATTCATGTGTTCTGGATTCCACTCTTGCCTACAACTCTGTGAAAAAGCCCCTGGTAAATCTCCCATTAGCTTCAAAAGGCCCACATGTAGGCTAAAAGCCTGCAGTTAAAAGCCACATAATATATATTCACACATCTCATAGTATGCACGCGCGTGTGTGTGTTCTTAAGTGGGTGTTATATTTACACATACACAGCCAAAATCTAGCCAGTCATGAATATAGCTTCAAATCTGAACACGAGCACCAGAGGAATTATTACGTATTTTTATTTTGCTTCATGACATCAGCAGCCACAGAATCTGCCGCTGCTCTTTTTTTCTGAAAGAACAAGAAATAATCCCAGCAGGAGGTGCTTTCAAAACTGCTGTAGCTGGCTGGGAGCTGCAGATCTGTGTATTCACGGTGTGTCAGAGGCATGTTTGTCTCACACACCCTAGAGCCATCCTTCAGCCTCTCATTTTCTGATAGGGAATTCGCCGATTGCATTTCTACGCACTGAAAAGAGTTGGCAAACACATATTTGCATGGCAGTTGGTATGTGTTTTATCCTGTTTGTTCTGCGTAATGTAACGTGATGTGACAGGCTGTAATTCATCACATCAGGGGCATGACAGCAGATGAATTGGAAAAGAAGTGTAATGGTGGGCTGATGCGAGGTGTCAATTTAATGTTCGATTGTAGTATTTCAACATTAAGGCTTTTTACAATTACCTAGCAAAGAATTATCTTGATGTATTCCATGTGCAGGTGAGTTTCAGAAGTAGTGATCAGGCATAGCATAGACAACATCAGGAGAAGGCTGTTGATCCCTGTGCCCAGAAGGAACAACTCTTGTCAATATGAAAATCTTTGCACAAGTGGTGTTAGATCAAACAGACAAATAAAAACATTGAAGGACTATTTATTTTTTGCCTCCCCTTTCACTGCACTCCCCAGCCACACCACAGGTCCTTACATGGCAATACTGTGGAATTGCCCACGGCAAAATCTGAGGTTGTTTTCCTCCACAGACTCCTACACAAGAGACTGCTTGACAGTTCACCCTTGAAAAATTCCTGCAACAAAAGTGAGGGTGTTTGATAACCTGATGTTAGTTCTTGTTGAATGCTTTCAGCCAAACAACACCAAGTTCTCTGTTAAAATCCCATTTCAGAGCTGGGACATTCTAATCAGGACATAGCTGGTGAAAGCCATAGGGAAGAGCTCATTGGGGCCCAAGAGTGAGCTTTGCACCCATTGCTCTTGTCAGTCGTGCACTTTCTGAAGTGTCAAACTTGGCCAGAAGATGAAAAGAAATGAGCTGCTTAAGAAAAAGCAGTGAAAAACTGATCAGCAGTGTCTAACATAAGGCAGTAAGTACATCCAGAATTAATGACTTTTTTCTTTCCTCTGTATTTAATTTCAGCTATTTGAAGTATCTTTTCCCTAAATATCCTTCCTGTCAGGCTGAACTGAGACTTCTTTTTACTTTAAGTCTTAGTGCCATGGAACTGCTGCCATTCAATAATATTTTCCACAACATTCAAGATATCAAAAGTCCTGAATCGTGCTAGATTTCAAACTGTAAAATTCAGTCTTAAAACAGATTGTGAGGCAGTGTTGGTTATCTCTGCAATGCTGATATTATGAAATGGCAAAATATTTTAATACGATGAAAAGATATCATTAATAATAGTTTATAAGCATGTATGGTGATCATTTTAATGAGTTACTTACTGCAGTGTCCCACCTTTTCACCTGTATCATAATCAAAGATGCAACAGCTGCTTGATTTCTGCCTCCTGCCCTCCCAGCCCAGGGACACCCAGCTCATCCCTCATACATGACAACATCAGTAAAAAGTTAGGGTACAGTTCTCACATAAATTAGATCCCATGGATTTACCACTTAACTGATAGTTTAAAAATTTTTCTCTGTAAAGGAACATGGAAATTGGTATTCTTTCCTGTAGAATTATGTTAAAAACCTACAAATGATTTCTCATTCCTTTTCAAAAATATGGCATTGTTTCATCACACATGCTAGCTTATATTTCTTGCTTGATAAAACCTTCTGCTTCATCTTACTATGGTTATTCATATACCTCTGCTGAATTTAGTAATTTCCCTTGCTAATGTTCTTACTGCTAAAATCCCCCCAGAGATATCCAAATACACCTGAAGTGCAGCAGATGAAGAGCAGATTCTGGGGCCATCCCAAAGACCTTGCAGAATAACCCCAGGACATGCTCTTAGATCACCTGGAAGGTGCTGGTGAACCATCAGGAGCCTTACATGAGCTCACCCTTTGACTGGAGGATTTGGAACTAAGTCTAAATTTCTTGTAAATCATCATTTGAAGGTCATTGCTAAATTTCACACCTCTGCCTAAATAATACAAACTTTTATTAACCAGATGAAAGATGATGGCTACAATTCATTATTTACTTTACTACATAGGATGAATTGTGGCCAAAGAAAAACGGCTACGAAGTGCTTACCATTGCTTTTAGCCAACAAAGGGCAAGATGTTTAGTTCACCAGAGTAAATATGATGCCTATATGGGCACACACTGCTGCAATATAAGCCCAGATCAACCTGTGGACTATGCTGCTGTTGCCTCTTAGGTATGTAAGGGAAGAGTTAGGAACACAGCACTCCACATTGATGACTGTCATAAACAGAATTTTAACAGTAAAACGTTGTGGAAAAATTCCTGATTTCCTCAAAAACTCATGAAGAAAGCATAAGCCTTAGTCAGTGCCTTATTTTCATGTATTGTTATCAACTGCAGTGCCCCAACCACTGCCCCTTGTGTGTTTGTGAGTTTTGCTGTCCATTTGTTGGGATCAGAAACAAGACAGCAGGTGAAGAACTGGATGAAATGAGACCTTTGCAACCATCACCAGCCTACCGGATTACTCTGGCCAGCTCATGTGAGCCTTCAGTGCTTTTGTGTTCCTTTGGGGGCTGTGTGAGTGCTCTGTGACGGGTCACCCATCCTTTGGGCAGCATCCCTGTTCGTGCCACAGCCTTCCCAGCGCTGCCCTCCCACAGGCTGACCACACGGTCAGCTCACGTATTTTCTGTCATTTTTACAACGTCGGCTGAGAACACACGCCTGGGAAATCAGCCCTAATACTTTCGTTCATATCTGCCATTAGATGTCACTGTGACAACAACCATTATTACACAAAGGCTACACGGGATGCTACCCCGTCAGAAACTTCCGAATTGTCTGCTCAGGGAAAATACAATATGCAACGGAGAGGAAGGAAAAGGCTGAAGAAAGCGATAAACATTTTATTTCCTTTTATTCTTCCATCACCTAATTGAAATTATTTACTAACAGATAAGTCTGTTTAGATTTCATTCAGTGTGTCTCAGGTTCCGGGTGCTGCAGTTTCAAAGAAGGGTAATATTTGCAAAACCAGGACAAGAGTTTCTGCACACACTGGTGTCACACCCTATTTTGGAGCAAAGGAGACAGTCAATAGTATCAGTAATTCACAGTCTGCAGAGGATAGACTGCTGTGCCCAATGCAAATGTTAAATTTCTTGTGTGAGTTGATGCCTGCCAATATTGGTGCTTATAGATGAGTCTTTCACAAGTTGTTTAAAATACTCTATTAGAAAAGCGACTAAAAGTTCCAGTCGTTCCAAAGAAAGGGTATCAAAACTTAAAAACTAATTTTAAAGCAACTTTTTGTGTCAGAAATACTGCCTTTTTTTCTGGTGTATCAGAAATATATTAAAGAGTTTTAAATTGTTTTAAACAAAGTTTCAGGCACTTCCCAAAATGTAGCAAACAGGTTTTGCTTACATGAGAGTTTTAAAAATTAGTACAGTTTTGAAATAAAGATCAGGTTTGGGGGGAAAAGTGTTTTCAGAAGAAAACTAATTTGTAAAATATTCTCCAGTTGCCTCTAGTATTGGGAATACCTCAAATACTTGTAGGATAAATTTTTTTTGCCTTGTGTTTAGAACTGTAAATGTTTTCACCATTAACTTTAATCAGATTTTGATTGGGTCAGCCTAATGCCTGAATCAGTTTGGCCTTCATCAGGATCAGGGAATCTGTTGTGCAAGAAGATCACTGGGATTCAGCTTTGCCTTCCTCTTTTCTGTTTTGAAAGGGAACAGATTATGACTGTCACTTAAATATTGATAGATTAAATCTCAAGTAGCACCATGCTGCTGTGATAAGTATCTGAGCAAGTTGGCTTTTCTTTTACCTACTTCCAGTTTTCTAGTAATTGCATGATACAGGAGTGGTTAGTCCTGGGCAAGCACTGCACAGCCCAGGGTAATCCCAGACAGGGCAGGAATCCTCAGGTGCCATCTCTGCTACAATTCCCCAAGTTGGGTAGTTGCAGTTCCATTCATGAGGGCAAAGCCTTCCAAAATTTGGTAGCCCTGCCCCCTTTGAAGTTGGGGATGGGAAATGAAAGTCTCATGTGCCAATTTGACCTTGTCTTTATAATAGATAATTATAGGCTTTAGGAATAGAAAAGATGCCTGATTAAATGGCTCCAGCCATCTGCTATTGCAAGATTGTGAAGTAATCCTTGACCATTTTCATATTAAGAGTTGCCATGATGATGTTGTCCCACTCCTTGTGCCACACAGCTTGCCTAGAAAGCTGTCTCCTAGAATGTAGTTTACTGGCATCCTAACTCTCTTTTGCTTTGTACTATTTTAAATAGCAATTACTGAATTTTTGTATCGGTACCATTGGGGAGCTTGAAAGTTCCTGCTGTCCTATGCATCTATTTTGACTTCAGAAACATAAATTGAAGAGCTCCTTATTTTTACATATGGTTTCAGATCAGGTTCTTCTTCTTGTTTGTGGTACAAAAGGAGCAGATGAAAAACCAGCTAGGCTAGCAGTTTAAAAAAAACCAAATCAGCTCTGGCCACTGTGGCTGGTTGTACCCCTGCTCCATTGGAGCCCCAGGCTAAGTATAAGAAGAGGCTCCAGGGCCAGGCACAAGCTGCTCACATGGCACTCAGCCACACTTAGTTTGGGTGAGCCCAAAGGTAACTTTGCTGCTTTTGAAGCAAAATCATTGGTAAAATATACCTGAAAGCAGCAGAGAGCTGTAAGCCTGCTTTTAACTGAGTACTGTTCTTGCAGAGAGAACATTGCTTCAAGCAGCTCTTTATAGATGAGAAAGTATCCTTCTCCCTGCGATGGGCTGAGCTCCCAACTGCAGCCTAAACCAGCCCAAAAATGTCCCACAAAATGTGAGGAAGAGTTTCTGTATGAGGTCAGAGAAGAGGCAGAAAGAGCAGAGTCAGGCAGTAAGGAAGGACTGCAAGGGCACAGTAACAGCCAGGTAGATAATAAACATCTCTGGGTAATCAACATCTGTGTGAGAAGGACTGGTGGTGGTAGGTAAGAAAGGAAAAGGATCAGTGCAGTAATGCTGAAATGGGGAAAGATGCCTTTGTAAGGGCAATTTTTCCCTGTTGAATATTAATTGCTTTCCATGGATACAAAATGTGCTTTAAGTGATGAAAGGAGTGGCTGACAAGCAATGCTGTGTTCACCAGATATCAGAGAATGCAGTGTAGGTTAATTACCTTCTCTTAAAAAAAAAATAATGTTTTTTTTCTGAAGAGGTGAAAATCTGTCTGAGACAGAATCTTATCTCCAAACTCTTGTTGTCTACTTCAATGAGAAGAGGAGCAAGAAAGGGAATGAAATGGGTGGTGAGGAGATGCCAGCAGGAGCCATGGCGACTCTTTTTTCGGTGGCATCAGGCGTCAGCTCTTTGCATTGCTTCCTGTGGACTTTTCTCCTAGTTACCTTCAGAAGCATAAGCAACATGAGGAACTGCCCACAGCTCCCTCCAGGGCTTTGGGCTTCCCAAGTGGTATCCACAGCCACTGCTCCTGTTGACATAGTTTATTTAAATAGGCAGGGAGAAAGTATTTGTGTTTGCAGAAGGCAGTGTATAGTGTAAACTACCTCTGTGAGGTTTTAAAAAGAAAAACCACTCCAGTATTCATGCCGCTCTGTAATTGAGGGATATCAGTCAGATGATCTTCCCAGGGAGTGGAAGGAACAGCTTGGGAATGAAAAACCCACTGTAATGAGGTTGCATTTCCCCACCAACAGGGCATATGAAGCGTAGTGTGTCCCCTTTCCAAAGCTGTACACATTCCCTCTACATCAGTCTCTCCTAATGGTAAGGTGTGGGAAGGAAATTGTCGACCCATCAGTTGGGGTTTTAGGGTGTTTATAGGGTCACATCAGCTTTTAAAGACTTTGGGCACCCAAACCAAAGAATGTGCTGGTGGTTATCAGCAAGTCTGTGCAGCAAAGCGCTGGAGCAGGTGAATGACAGGATGCAAATGTCTATCAGAGAGGACCAACCTGCCCCTATATCTGCTTCAGTGCCTTTTTTAGCCACACCTTTCTGGTAAATTGTAAAGTGTCGGTCAGAGCGCTCTGGAGATGGTTGAAACAAGGTGTGCTCATAGCCCAACTTCTTTTATGTCCTAGTGCCTTGAGGTGCATTTAGAAAATGCATCTAAGTTTATTGTAGGATTTAGCCAAGAGACATTGAGCAGAGCTCTCTATAAGTGTCATTAAGAGAGCTTAGCAACAGCATACCCATATACATACTGTGTATGCATATACATGTGTGTATATATGTGTGTGCAAACACACAACTTGCATATGTGCAGATCACAATAAAGTTTTAGGTTCTGTAGGTTTAAAATAATGTGTTTGGTACCAACTGTGTAGCATATTTTCTGTACATTACATCAGTGTTGCTAATTTTCTATGCAGACCCAGAGACCCATAAAAACTTGGCCCTCATTTTACAAAACTTATCCAAAACATTACCAACTTAGTATCCTCATTCTGAAAGCACAAAAGGTTTTATAGAACGTCAGTATTTTTAAAGAGACTGAAGAAAACATGTAAGCATTTTCAGTTTTGATAGAGGGAAAGCTTGTTCCTGCTAAACTCTGCAAATATTAAGCTCATTGATAGCAGAGTAAGTTTACCCTATACAACCTTCAGCACGAGTAACACTTTTTTCCACGAAACCCACTGACTACAAGCACATTAGTCTGGCAGAGGCCAGAAAGCAGTGCTGTTTTATAATTTGGGCTTTATTTACAGATAGTATTCCCATTTTCCATTATTTGGATTAGGCAGCTAAATGGTCCCAAGTTTTTCTTCATTAAAAGAAAAAGAAAAATCCCTTCTTTTAATAGGTGTGCGCTTCACACTTTCAAACTTCAATAGCATAAAATTTTTCACTTGGTCAGAATGCTGATTTAATTTGCTGGTAGGTTAAATGTTAAAGGTTTCAGACTTACGACCATGAATTCTGAAATTAAATTCAGTGCATTGCTTAAATTTCTAGCTGCAGTGCATTTAGCCTAATTGCTTTGGTAAGTTGGGTGCTTAGTAACTACTACTCTTCTGAATTTTCATCTTTAAAGGCAAGCAAAATGAGCCTGAGGGTAATAGGTGGGCTAGCCTGCTCTTTGGGATTCACCTGTGGGGTCTTTGGATATCTCTTCCAGTCTGACTGCATCCTTAGACCATGTCTGATGAGGCTGTTCTGCTGACAAGGGAGAGCATTTGAACACCTGTAGGTTTTAGCTATTTAAGCCCAAATCAGTTTTGAAGCAACAAGAAAGGCTGAGCAGAATGGTTCAGATTTCAGTCAGTTGTCAACTAAATGTGTGCACTGGGCCTTTAAGTATTTGGTCAGACACATCTTGATTGCTTTGCTTTTGTTTTCACCCTTGGAAAGTCAGCTGGATAATACCCTGTAGCCAAAGTCTATTCTGTGATGCTGCAAGCAGGCTGGGCTGGGGATGCTGGGGTGAGAGCAGGGGTTAAGGGGAGGAGGCAGGTGAAAGGAGAATTAGCCAAAACCAGAGGTATATTTATGCATTTCCAAATTTTTCTGAGCCAAGCTGTTTGTAATCATTTTCAGTTTTCTTGCTGAAATATAAAAATCAAGGGGATTTAAAATAATCCCACTGATGTGATCTTTCAGGTGGGCTCTTATCCTTGGGGGCGAGTTGCCAGGCAAACACAGGGGTGATGGAAGCAATCAAGGAAACTTCCACCAATGGCACCCTCAGAGGCAAAGCCTCGAGTGTCTAGTTTTTTCCTCTTTGTTTACAGCATTTTTAAGGCTTTGAGTTCTCACGTAACATATATGTCATTAAATAGCTGATGCCTCTTTGCACACATTGTTGTGATGGCCTGTGGCAACCTGAATTAATTGTTTCAGTAGTTGATGGTGGTTACTAGCCATAATTATTATAATTTGCATTTATAAAAACTTCTTTCATCTAAGGATCTCAAAATGCTTTTGCACACATTTAATTAAGCTTCACAACATCCTGTGAGGTAAGTGTCAAGAGTGTTGTTATATCCATTTTTACACAGGTTTCTCCAAGAAAACAAGGTCAGTCTCTAATGTGACTGGTATTTGGTTCACATCAACCTCGCACAGGACGGAGCAACTAGCCCAGCTGCAGGAATTAGGAGTGCTGATCTAGGTCACTTTGCATCTCCCACATAGCTCTTTCTGCTACCACCCTGTGTGGACACACACACTAAGCCATAGCAAACACAGTCAGAGCAAGCTCAGCCCAGATTTCCAGTCTGAGATGGCCCTTTCTTTCCCAGGAGCATTCCAGCAGCAGGAAAGTCTTGGGAAGAAAAACAGATAAGTGCCAAACATTTGCACTAGATGACAACCCATCCTGCAAAGATCTGTTCTTTCTATAATTTTCTACCTTAACATTTAAGCCTCTCTTTGCAATCTGCACACAACAAGACATTTCTACTCTAGCCAAAGCCAAGAAACCAGCTGCAGGCGATGTAGAGTTACTCTTTACCAGCCACTCGCTTGCTCTAGAAGAGGCTACATGGGCTTCATCTCCAGCCCCTAGCAGCCTTAAACACAACCTTACGGGCAATCAGCAATTTTGAGATCTACTAAATCCTAGATTACCACTTGACTGATATTTAAAACTGAGGATAAACCCAAGCAAGATAAACTCGGAACTTGAGAGGGCAGCAGGAGGAGAGTTTTCAAAAGCTCATTTCTTTTTCAAACATATGACTGTTGTTTAAATTGAACCTAGCTCTCTGTAAGCTCTGTTGATCACCATATTAGCCCTGAGGAAGATAGGTCTAAGTAAGTGCTTGCAAATTGAGTAAGAAGTCCCAGGCCATACCTTCATGAGTTCTTTACCATCCTCATCAATTTATAAGGGCTTGTTTACATGTGGCAATGACCAGATTAGCTATTTGGAAACAACTCTGCCTGTGGATGCACTTATTCCAAAATAAAAGTCACTTTGCTTTTCTTAATTAAGTGGACTTACAAATAGAGAATGATTATTCTGAATAACATAAGAAAGTAATTTCATT
>NW_008663063.1:11944-28849 GCF_000695815.1 Acanthisitta chloris | reverse complement strand
ATATTCTGAAATAATTTGTCTGGCGTATTTCTTGTGTTAATGCTTTTTAGGGCACTGACATAGTCACACAGTCAAAACCAACCAATTTTGTTTTCAGTCCATTGTTTTCCTGGAGTGGGTGTGCCAGTGCAAGGTGAGAGTCAGAGATTCTTTTCAGTTCCCCTGAGTCAATGTGCAGGATTTATTCCAGTCCACATCTCTCTTGTGGGGGAAGGTACATCTGGCAGCCAGAGGAGAAGGTCTGGCACGAGAACAAAATTTTCATTTTACCTGATGCTGTCTACTTAACTTTCATCAGAAACAGGGGACAGTCATTGGGCTATGCCTGCATTTTCAATGAAGCTTTCTTCTGCTTTCCCTCTCCTCCAAACTTGCTCATGTCTGCTGCTGCAGCAGAAAAGAAAAATGTGGCAGCGACCTGGGCTGGAGAGAATACAGTGTCATGGGAATCACAGCATCAGGCCCACAGAGAGGTTTTCATTGCAGCTACCAGAAAGCTTCAATAACTTCAAATCAGTACTTTTTTAGGTGTGTTTATTTTTTTGGAAGGTGGGAGGTAAAAATTCTACTCGTGTTATCTCATATTGCAGAAACTGAGACTCGATGGGTACTATATTATCCTTTTTGGACCTCAGTCACTCCCAAAGATTCAAGATGAACTCTGCCTGCCCAGGCACCAGAGTCAGTGCCCCAGGGAATTTCTTCATATCTAAGGGATATGCAGGATGTGTACTCGCATGCCCTTGCTGCCTCTCAACTCCAGCTGTACATGCAGTTTTGCTTTAGGAACCTGTACCTCCAGTATTGCAATATCTTTTTCAGTCTCTGTCATCAAGAGTTTAAATACAGTTCAGATCAGTGTTAGTGGCCCAGCTCCAAATGAGGAGAATTGCTGCAATTCGTTATCTTGACAAATTAACTGGTCTGAGGCAATTCCTTTTTGAGAGAGATACAATTACCTAACTCTTGAACTCTAGTCTTGCTCCAGTGCTGTGGTATAGTTATGCACCTGCTCAAAAAGTGCGGATACTACGACTAAGGCTTTCCCACCCATAAATACAATTCCTGCACTAAGAGCTGACTGACAAAAGGCTGTCTGAAGACCAAGGTGGTCTTGTTGCAATAGAGGAGGGACAGTATTGGAAACACAGGGTCCTTGTCACAAAACCACTAGAGAAGGGCCTGGCACAGAGAGTATTTTATCAGAGGAACACATCGCCAGTTGTCCCATCCTTTGTTTTGAGTCCAACTTCCTGGTCCTGTGGGAGAAAGCATCTTTCCTGCTCCCAGTCTACCACATAGAAAACAGTGGCACATGCAGGCCCAAAACAGAGATTTCCTTTGAAATGTTAAAAAAAAAAAATTAAAAAATCAGGGCGTTTTCTCCCTGGGATTTGGGCAGGAATTTCTAGTTTCAATCCTTTGGTCCTTATATATGGTGAAAAATGGGTTGCTGTCAGGTACGGTACACTGCTCCTGATGTGGACAGGAGCTGATGCTCCAGAGAAGGCAGAGTGACCTCTAGCTTTGCCCTGGTTTCCCTCAGCTCCTGACCTGGAGGACCAGCTCCCTTCTGCCTTTTTTACCAAGCATTGAAAATATGTCCACAGTTATACATTGTTCTTCCAACTTGTCGTGGGCAGATGCACTTTCCTACTTCCCTCTGGAGAGCAACTCCTGCCCCTCAGCCATAGCTCACCTGTGGTTATCATCTTTCATTTTAAAAGAGCTCCCAGATGCTTAAAGATCTCCCTTAACCATTCATTTGAACCACTGTCTTTTGAAAACTCTGTTTGGGATAAAGCTGTCCTGCAGAAGGCTTGTGTTTGCCTAGAGCCTCTTTATATGGACTTGGTGGCTGGGAGTTTCCTTGAGCTCCTCTTTGAACTCCAAGCCTTCAGCATCCCAAACATTTAACCCTCAATTTCTTTTCTACTTTATCAGTTTGGCCAGCCTCCAGCTGGCAGCATTCGTATGCAGGCTTCCATTCTGCATCTTGTGTTTGCAGACGTATTTCTTTTTCAATTAACCCCTTGAAATGGTTTTCTTCTCCCCTGAGCCTACCTGCCTCCAGTCTGGCCGGCACTTCTCCCTGCTCTGGATGCCTGAAGGGCAGAAGCCAGGAGTGGAGAAGTTGGGTCCTTGAGCTGGAAGTGCCAAGCAGAGGGTGTGCCCCATACACAGGCGTCACGAAGAGCAGCTGAAGGAACACGCAAGTTCGGCAGCGCCTGCTTTGCCTGTTGTGGGTTGGGGCTTGCAATGCCAGAGGCACTTTTGCCTCTGTGGAGTCTCTAGAGCATCACTTATGAATAATGAGATCTTCCCTGAATGCTTTCGCTGAGATGCTCTGGAACACGCACTCAGATATCCACTGCTGCAGCTTTCACCCCAAACAATGGGAATATCTCTGCTCACCAGCAGCTTTTGCCCAGCTCTCTTTTAGAGCAGCTAATGCTAGATAGTCACTTAAAATGCCAAAAAAAAAAAAAAAAAAAGAAAAAGAAAGACTCACTTACCAAACAAAGAAATTGCGTAGACACCAGGAATGTCCTCCCTCCTGTGTCTGCTGTAATTGCTGAGCAATAGCAGCCTTGAGTTGCTCATCTTGGCACTCCAGCTGGTTAACATGCATCTGCAGTGAGAGGAGAACCGCTCGCCCACTGCCGGGATTGCCAGGGAAACTTCACACAGATCAGAAAACCTGATAAAATCTAGAGGTGTAGGATCTCTGTTGCCGAGAGTCAAACCTTTGAAGTGAAAGGGCCTGGAATTGAAGCAAATCCTTGGTTATTCAGTCTCTCTGCTGGCGACTCGTCATGGCTTGGTACTACCACATCTGGATCACCCTCTAAGACACACTTTTTTTTTTTTTTTTAAATTACGTAATATTGACACTGCTAGGTTCTTAAGGATCCTGATTAATTAGGCTCCAGAGAGATATAAATTAAGTATTCAGCCTATATAGTGGTTAGCTTAATTTTGTGTATAATTCTAGCAGAGCAAATGAGTAGTAGAGATTGAAATCTCAGCCAAGCTAGTAAAGACTTAGCATTTCTATTTGCAGAAAGTTTTAAAACCATGTTTCATGGCAAGCTGCAGAAATTGCTAAGAGAAGTATAACTGTTTATGCTACAAAAAAAAACCCAAAACCAAAAAAGAGTTGTTTTGCTACTTCTTTGGTTTTATCACATAACTTTTATTTTAATTCTTAAATTTCCTGGCACACCCACTGAAACAGTTTTGCTGCTGCTAATACCCCTAATATCCAGCTAGTGAAATAGTGGCATGTTATGCTACTATTAAGGGTTTCTTCTACTTAGCAGTGATTGAAGTGCCTTATCTTCTTGGGTATCAAATTGTTGAATTACAACAGTAACAGGAGATATTCAGATTTAATGTACCTTTTCCAGCTCTCTCAACAGTAACAGCTGTTCTCAATCTGTTTTAAAAGTACTATGAAAACAAGATTTCAACAGTTTGTATTTGTCAAATGCAAACACATCAGCCTTGGGAATTAACATAACAACACAAAAATAATCTAAAAATAAGAATCCATGGAAAATTAGCCTAGGAGAAGCAGAGAAGTTTAGAGTTACATTTTTCCACGCTCACAAACAAAGCTCTGTGGTTTCCCTGCAGGACTTTGTTGAAACTAAACAATTTTATTAGAAAATGTTTATTTAGAAAGACATTTTCAGGAGAACAATTGCAGCCAGAAAAAAAGAGTTGACCACACTCAAGTCAGCAATGGAAGTTCCCACTGATTTTGATACCAAAAGAATTTTACCCAGTGGCTTTAGAAATACCTTCATGTAGTTTGAGAAAACCAGAGATAGAGTTAAGGTGGAACAACTTGATAATGTGTGAAAGCATGCTCAGTCTTACACCTCCTGCAGCAGGTATTTGCCTTAAAAAAATCCCCCAAACCTTACAAAATCATGAGGGATTGCTTTCAACAAGTAAAAATAAACAAATGAAAAAAAGTTAATGCATAGTAAGAGGAGATATGAGCTTACATAGCATTAACTATTCAGGTAAACAATGAATTTGTTTTAATGCCTAAAAAACGAGAAGTGCAATTGTTACTAAACTCTACTGTTGTACAATACTCACTTTGCTTAACCATTTGCATTTCTTCAGACCGTTGATTTGTTTCTTTCAGAAAAATACTACTATTTACCTTTTTTTTTTTAATAAAAGAGTAGTGTGTCTGAATTCTGTGTGGTTCACTGGGAGTTCGTTGGGATATATTCGCAACTCCTGAAGCAATAAAACTGGTATTTTATCTTTAGAGGGAGTTACATTTTTTTAACTTATTGAATTTTTCAAAGATCAGCATGAAGAGTTCTGATTAAATGCTGCTTCAGCATTTTAAAGGCTTCTTGTGTCCCTGTTGCCTAAGGAGGTCATACATGAGGATTGCTCTGTAAACATCAGATTGTACAGAATTGGCTCTGTGTGCCATGCCAGGCACACAAAGAAGTCAAATGGCTTATCTCTCACTTATCAACTAGTTTATTTTTCATGCCCAAAAAAAGGCTGCTACAAGAGCAGTTACTGCTTTGTAAATAATTTAAAGCTTCTGTTAAGTAGAGCTGTCAATTTTTGCAAACAATATTAAAAGAAGATTTTCATTTTGCCATGGATTTGCACATTTTAAAATGCATTTTTATCCCTGAAAGTCTGCTGGAGGCTACTGGATAATGGAAGCAACTTCTGATTTGCAGACATAGATTCAAAAGAGAATAGATATGGTCAAATAATGGCAGATGTATGAGCAGAGAAGGTGTGATACCTCATCACCTACATAGAGTGCTCAGAGAGCATCCTACTCATTAAAGAGAGCTTTTAGGGGACTCATAAAGAAACATATTTGGCTCTTTCAAACAGACATTAGATGTAGCAATAACAATTATCAGCAAATTTTGGAAATGCAGAATGTGCATCGTGTGGTTGTGTGTACACAATATTATCCCAATATTGATCACAACAAATGGGATTTTGTAAAGATTTTTTGGCACAATATAATGCATATTATTGTGTCTGATAAATTACTTTAATGATGAAACAGCAACATTAGCCACAATACCAATTCTCAAGTTTTTAAAATTCAAATTCAGATTCAAATCCCCAGGTCCTAACATGTTACGAAAATGCCAGGTTAGAATTTAAAACAGCAAGACTTTATTCTGCAGTAAGCTAAAGGAAGATCCCAGATTGCCTGAATACAAAATTTTAGGTGAAACTTGTGATCACTGCAGTGCTAGCACAAAGTCAAGTCTCTATTAAGCACCAAACCCTAGCCAGAGCCCTCTAGATGTGAGGACCACCACCCTCTGCAAGCTTTATGGCATTGTTGCCAAAATCCTTCCCTTTTTAATTAAATGTGGGATATGTTGCCTCTAGTTTGGGAAGGGCTGTGTTGTTTAAACAGTGTTCCCTATGCATTTATTTTTCCTGCTTCTCACAGGGAACAGAGTCCATGTCCCACAACAAAAATATTTATTTCTTTACTCTAGAGCTCATATCTGATGGTTTTGTGGCTTTGAACCACTCCTGGCATCTGATCCTATCTAATGTTCAACGCTGCAGCTGTATACCCAGACCAGAATAGGTTCAATGCTCATAACTTGAGGTTAGTTTCAGATATTTATTTTAGATATGAAAGTGCAAAGAAATCTGTTTGCACTCCCATGGGTAAGAATCTCCCTCATCCCCCAATTTTCACTACAAGAGTACTTGCATACAACAGACTGCTCTGTTTTCTGTGACATTCCTCTGGGTCCTGTAGCATTATTTAACAAACTGTAGCTGTTCTACATCCACAGTGCAAAATATCGGAGTCATTGGCCATGCTGTAATGAATTGGTCATAGTATTCATATATTAGAAATATGCCACACGAGGACTGTATACATCCAATCTGTAGCCCACTCCATATTAAAAAAACACTTGGAGTGCATGCATGAGTTACACTGTAGTGATTGGTGTGAGAGGGCTGTGGTTTACTTCGCTCTGGTTCTCAGCAGGTACAAGAAAATGCAAATTATTAGTACTGATGAAAAGAGATCAAGACAAAGCTGATCCAATTCTATTTTGTTTCCTTTCTCAATACACACTCATCTTTCAGCACCTCTCAGGGTTTCATGATCTGATATGCCCCTACTCCTTGCAGCTAGGTCAGCCTCAGGAGCGATGGCTCCAGAGAAGTCAAGGACATCATATGCTGCTGCAAGTTTGTAACTTTAAGGGGATAAGTCATGTAGGTCTTAGATGCTACTGAGCAGGTGGAAAAAGAAAAAATGAGATAAGTTGAATTACACCAGCTTGACTCACGCTGCACATCTGAGCGTTGACATTTAGAAAACAAAAAGGTGTAACATTTTTCTCCTTAAAAAGCTAAGGCTGAGTGAAGAGGGAGGCTCTTCAGGACCAAAGACTCAGTTCCAAGTGGAAACATGGCAGTTCTGTGTTCAGAGCTGTGTTCCCAAGCAGAGGCTGTCAAAGTTTGTCCCACAAGAGCTGCAGTGAATTTTGCATAATTTTTTTGCAAATTTATTTTTTTCCCATTAACAGGAGCTTTCTTTAAGCCCTTTCCCAGAGTTATTCATGCATATCAAATGCAGTTTCTCCTTAACCTTTTGAAGTCCTCCATAATGTTCCACTCCTCTTGGCTTCCCACTCCACAACAGGCTCCAAGAAGAGATCTCCAGAGAAACCTTCTTTACTTGCTCTAGAGTGGAGTTTCTTGGATGTAAAGCATTGCTTGTATGCCTGTTTTCTCTCCTCCTTTTTTTCCGCTTTGGACTTTTCATTCAACGCGGAGGAGAAATTGCACCAGTGCCAGTTTAGCATCTTTACCTATTCTAACGTGCATTCTTGGAGGTGTGTTGTCCCCAAGCGAGTTGGCTGTTTTCAGCAATTCCCCACGTTGCTCCACGTGTGGGAAGCAGCAGCAGAAGCAGAGAGTATCAGTTACCTGATAAAGCCACACTTCACCCTGTCTCACACCACAGATGCTAACAACATTTAGGTAGCATGAAGAGTAGAAATAGTCCACAGTAATCTTACAGCACTGGATTTTTAGGACTCAGAGATTCAGAAATTCTTACAAGTAGATTTGCCCTCCTAAGCCTGTGAGCATTCTGGTTCTCCAGACAAAATGTAAACTGGCAGTATGGCAACACTCGCAAGAGCCTTATATTCTTCCCACTGCCCATGGTGTTGCCATGGGTATCATGCAGATTAGCTTATGCAGGATCCAAGAAGGCAGAGAACAAGGGGAGAAAAACAGGATTAGAGTGGAAAAAATGCACAAGGGTGAGAAAAATCTTTTAAAGTCTATCGGTAACAGGATTTTTGTTTCCTTAATCCAAACTCTGCTAGCCTGCAGTTTGATTACATTTTTTATTTATTTAAGTCTCACATCTAGAATACGCAATTCCTCCTCTTTATTTTTAAGTGATTCACATATTTTCAAACCATTTCCTTCCCCAAAAGGCTCAGACTGGAACTTGCGAATTGGAGGCCTCTGCTTCACCTACTGAAGACTTCAGGTCTTGATTGTGAACCAAAATATTTTAAAATACAGCTAAGGGAAGTCTTTGTTTTTAAAGGAAGGGGCTGCACATACCCTTCTTGGGGACCAGTCCAATTGATAAGACTTTGATCCATATGGCTACAAATGCTCATGTGTAGCAGCCTTTGACAGCCAGCTAGACCTTCTGTAGTTGACAATTTAGAGAAGTCATTTCCTCCTTGCTAACTAAAGCCAACACACACACACTTACTCCCTGCCTTTCAAAAACTCTTGGACATGCTATTGCTGTTTGTTAGCTACTCGGCCTCCTTTTCAAGGGGAAAAGTCAAGGGTGAAAGCTGTGTAAGCATACGGTTTTCCGTTCAGTTTGATCCATTACAAGAGAGAACACCCTTGTCCTTATTGGCATTTAAGGCAAACAGTTGGCAACTTGGTTGGTACTTTTAAGTTAAGTAATCATGACCCCGTATCTTGATTCATCTTAACAGAACTTCTGGGGCAGTCAGATGAAGAAGACCCATCTTGCAAAGCTTTCATTGACAGATCTTCAGAGCAGGGAGGAGGACACAACCTGCCTGATCCAGGCCCTGCCATGAGAACACCAGTGCAGAGCTGCTCCCACAGGTGAGTGGCACAGGGAAGGGCACATGGTCAACATCAAAGATAAGACCAAGGAAAATCCTGCACAACAGAAAATGGAAGGGAGGGGGAACAATTAACTAAAATAGTTTTGAAATGTATGGTTTATATTCTAAACTACCCTGACAACTGCAGTTGTCCTTTGCAATATGACTGTAAACACAATAAAACATTAAGACTCTAAGCAGGAACTAAGAAAAACTTGGAATCCAGAAGGACATAGCATGGACACAAAGAAATCTCCAGAAACAAAGACAATTTTGCAAGCATTTGAAATGCACTGGCACAACCATTTTCAAATTAAATCATATGGGCAAATTTGGCCTTCCTTGACGAATGTGTAGAAAAGAGAAATACAGCAGTGGAAATGCAGCAAATTAACAGTTACAGGTGGTCAACAGAACTTTTGAAAACTTGACATGATCTTTACAGATTTCTGTAAGCACATTACTAGCCTGTGATCAAAATCCCTGGGATGATCTTTTGAGAGTGCCCTTCTTCCAGAGCTGATTAAAACCTGGAACTTATCTATTAGGAGAGAAACAATAGTTCTGATGACTGGGGTTTTTATTCCAATGCTTTTGTTGCTAGCGAACAGCACACCACCTTGTAAGGGATGGGAAATTAGGATAAAACAGCTTTTCTGCAATGATTCAAAAAACATTTATTTCTCTTATTTTTCTTCATGCATTCTTGATAGAAAAGAATAAACAATTATTTGTTCCCAGTGAGTATATAGATGTATAGTATGTAGACTTCTTTTTATTTTCTATGTCTACCTTATGCAGGAATGTTTTTAGTCAATCTAGTGTGAGTACAACATTGAACTTTCATGTCAAATTCATCCTAACCATTTCTATATAATTGTGCTTATATAACTGTGTATAACACATTTCTTTCTTTTTCTGAAAATCTGTACATGGGGACATTGAGCTTTTGCAAATGTTATATCCATTTTACCAGCTGCACACCACTAGTGAGTTATTTATTTTATACATAGCCTACAACTTTCAGGATGCAGGACACTGTCTACAGCTTTCAAAGCTGGATTTGGAGATGGGGCCTGCCTTCAAAAATATAGTGCACAATTATTACATCTTAACTTTTGGGATGAAGATAGCACCATATTGATATGGGCCAGTAATAAAGTTCTTGCTGGAGATGGTATTAGACTACAGAGGACTTTCCAAGTGCTCCAATAAAAGGAGCTCCTTTAACAGTGCACTAGAGCAGAGACTAATCCCAACATGCCTCTGATCCCAAGGTATGAACACGCTATCCTCCCTTCAGCTCACCTTTTCCCTTTTGGGAATTTTGCTATGACTCATACCTCTTTGGCAGTCCTGCATCTGCCTTTGTCAAGCATCTTGGGAGAGATTGCAGAGTTCAACTTCACTCCTACTCCTTGGCTCCCCAGCTTGACCACATTTGCCTGCACCAGCCCAGGTGGGTCACCATAAGTTGCTGAGCCTCATGAGTGGTTCCTTGGAATCGACAGAGCTGCATAAATTGCTGGGATTTCCCAAGGCTTTTGATTGCCTCTTGCCAGGCTAGAGAGGCTAAAACAAGCTCCCACCCATGTGACCAGCTCCTCTTCCTGCAGACACCTGGTGATGCAGCTGATCTCTCCCAAGAGAGGATGGAATTTTTGGTTGCCTCTTGCAGAGCTGTGTAAGAAAACTCCTCACGGCTCCCCTGGCTGGCCACAGCTGCTTGAAGCCTGCCCACACCAAGTTAGGTTTTAAAGGCATTCCCTGTGACAACACCGACCAGCTGTGAAGGTCACCTGCTGAGGCACAGGTGACTCCAACAACTTCTTCCCTGGGCTTACAAAAAAGCCACAGACGATTACAAGCACCTAACTATGACTTGGTTTGCCTCCAGTTCCACAGAGTTTATATTCTACAATGTGTCTACTGCCAAGTCTGCATCAGACTTCTTCTTGTGAAGAAATCTGCATAAAGAAGCTTTGAGTGTTAGCAGCCTACATAAACAGGGCCATTCTCAGTTTTGCAGTCATTGTAGTGTTTCATCTCTCTGTCCAAGATACTCCAGAATTACCAGAGATTTGGCCTGATCTGAGACATCAGCAGAGAACATAGTTTACGACTGGTAGATGGTTACACAGCACTTGAGATTATTTTTTTAAATCAGTCCAACCTGTGAACCCAAAATTAAACCTATTTTCTTTCTGCTGCCTCAGTGAATTCACTCAAGAAATGGTGCTGCTGCTGTACTTTAGTTTATAAAATCACAGCTGTAGAGTGTTTGCAGCTGAGCATCTTAGTAGTGCACAGCAGCATTATTATTCTAACCAACTTTGCAATCACAAATTCATATCTGCCATTTCCATTGTCCACTTCCTCCCAGCCTCTGACCACTACCTGCCATTTCAAAATAAATAACCAGGACACACTCTCTCTCCTGTATAGGCTTGTTGCCATTCGTTAGCTTGATCATTTTTTGTTTCATTATTTACTTTCCCCATTTCTCATGCTGTTGAATGCTAGTCCTCCATGTTTATGTATTCTGCTCACCAGTGAGATAAATGTATATTCTCACTCCTTTACTATTTATTTCTGGAGTCTTTCCCCTCAAGGAAACAAAAGAAAAATCCATTTTTGTAACAGGCCTCTTCTGGGTAGCGGTGGTTCCCCAAATTGCTGTAAGACACCACAGCAGTTGTTCAGCAACAGTACTCAATGTCTGCTCCTTCTTCTTTCACAGTCTCTTGTTATCTGCCTTGGCTTTACATTATTGTACCAGCTAGTCACACCATGAAATTACTACATTACTCCATTTCTAGCACTACCACCCCTGTCAGACCCAGATACTGTCCCAAATCTTCATTTAACTCAAGTTTCTGAAAGCTCATCTCCAGCACATACTCAGCCTTCTTCCTTTCATGTGTTTCAGTTTGACAAAACCTTTGTTTTGGGACAGCTGAGACATATCTCATGAGTTGCACCTAGTCAGAAGTGCTGGGCAAGGGCCCTGTGAAGACTAGCAGAAGACATTTATGTTCTGGTTGCTTAATACACCTGGTGCCCTTCAGGGAGCCTAACATCTGCAGATGTGTAACAGAAGCCCATTTTTCAGGCTGCATGATTAAATTATCACTTCAATTAACTCTTCACATCATCATCTCCTTTGCCAGGAAAGCCATGGTCTGGGATGAAGACAGGGACAGAAAAGGGACTGAAAAGGCTGGAAACAAAATAATCATTCATAAAACAGTCTCAGGAGGTTTTTGGGGGGTTTTGAGAACTTATTCTTGTTTCAACTCCATGTAGTTTTATGAAAGTAGCAGTAGTATTGTTGCCAGTGGAGAGCTGTAGTCAACTTTCTGAGCCATATACACAAACACCGAGAGTTATGTGCAATAAAGATTTCAGGACAGTACTCCAGAGAGTGGCATTTAATTAGGTGTGTGATTTCTTTCACTCTAATATGAACAGGACTGTTAAATGTTACCAAGAATGCACAGTCCAGTGAGTAATTTTACAAGACAAAATATCTCATCTCTGGCTTATATTTGCCATTGGCCATTGCCATTCTCTCCTTCCATGTGTCAGCTATGTTATAGCCTAGCAGTCCTTGTCCTCCTGTTCTTGTTATCTGTTTATGGAAACATTTTGATCATTATAACCCTGCAGCAAAGGCCTGTAATTGAGAAAAGTATTTTCGATGCTGTTATTCAGAGGACCAAGGTAGCATGCTGAACCTCTCAGCTACACAAAGGAACTGATCAGCTGCCTGTGGGACAGCTGATTTCTGGATAAGTCAACTAGTGAGTGCCTGTGACCATGCCAGAGTTTGGCAGGTAAGAGTCAGCACAGAGTTATAGCTACACTAACCCCATTGCCACGGGCCTTGATAACTTCAGTGTGAGTTTCCTCCCCATCAGGGTATCATTCTGTTTCCTTACCATAATGCATTGTGGATTTAGATATGTTGCATTTATTGGCAGTGTCAGGATGTGTGTGAAGGTGGATTGGAAGGTTTTTTTAGCTTATTATCCATCTACCTTGTCCCCATCCCCCAAAACCAAACTACTCCCCTTTTAATTAGGCTATCTATTATTTTAATACAAGTGGTTAGCACAGAAGACAAAAGTGTGTATCATCAAATAAAATTTTCTTTTTGCTTATGTACTTAAAAGTACACATATTTCTACTTCTCTACAAGGTTTTCATTTAAGCTCAGAAGCATGCTTGTGTATTTTGAATCTGTAGCACCACTGATGAAACCTCAAGAGCATCTTTCACATCTGCACATGTTGCTTATTAAATCAGCATAAAGTGAGAGAGAATTAGAGTTACCCCACAGCATCCCCTTTTGTGTATCACATAAAAAACAACAGTAAACTGATTTCTTACTCTTACTCCAGGTGACTTGGAATTAAATTTGTGTGCTTTTTTTTGTGCAATTTAAATAAGCATTCATCACCAATATGGCACTTCTGCTTGTTCTTCCACCATCTATTATCTTTTCCAAAAGTCCTCTTTAATCAGCAGGCAGACCTAGTCTTAAAATAGCAGGAATAGAGGCTGAGAAATACCGTCTGCCAGGTCCAGGTGTAATCCTACAAGCTGCTCTGTCTGCCCTAGCACTTTTCAGTTCCCAAGTAACTCTATTAAGGGGCATGATGCAGGGATGTGGTGATGTAGTATAGGAAATTCATGGCAGAAGTGGGATCCAGCTCTTCCTGCCCGGCTGCTGCAGCCTCTCTTCTCATTCTTTGCCACTGCTCAGTCCAAGAGCTTCATGTGCATCGAGAACGCAACAGCAGGCAGATATATATATGGCTTTGTGCAAAGTTGCACTCTCAATTTCCACATCTGTAAAACTGAGATAATGTTACCAAATTCAGAAGGGCAAATTAATTAGTCGGTGTGCATACAGCACCTTGAAAATACAAAATTAACTCTTCTTAGCCCATAAGTACTCAAGATGCATCGAGGTGTGCTCTATGGCCTCTTGATTCCAGACAAAGGTCCTCTTGATTAAATGAGATTGCTAACGTATTAACGCATTAGCACACTTGGAGAAAGAAAAGTTTGAGAAAGCAATTTGGCTTCACCACATGAATGGTGTGTATACTTAATGGAAATTTTTCCAGCATTCACAAAACAAAGAAAAATCAATAAAATGTCTGCCAACTGTTCCACTGAAAACATTTTATAATCTATAGCACTGAGAATCCCAAGCCAAGATAAACCAGCATTGCTGACAGAAAATACTGACAATTATTTTACATTGCTTCAACTTGGCCCAGCCCAGACTGACCTTGTTTATTCATCTCAGTCTCTTAATTCATATTAACTTGGCATCAAAATGGGACATGTGGCATGTGGGCTGAAGACCCATTTCTGTATCTTAGATAAATGTAGCACACTGAGTACTTCCAGTGCCTTGAGCTCTTAGGTAGATTTATATGCATTAGACAGAACTGGTTAAGTTCCTTTTATCCCCGCTGGGCTTTTCATGTCTGTTGACTGTAAAACTAGGAGCTTGGTAGAGGTAACATCTTCTTCTAAGCCTTTGGATATACATGAAATCCTCCCAGTACTGGTCAATTTTAAAGACACGTCTGAAGAGGATGGAGGGGTTTAAGCTCTTTTAAAACATAAAAATAGAAACGTTATGGCAATTTGGCAGCCAAAAAAGCAATTTGCAGGTCTCGGCAGAATCCGAGGCTGTGTGTAAGAAAGCTGATCAAGACACTACGGAGGAGATAATGGGGTCAAAGAGCAGAAGAATCCCCACGATTTTGCAACCAGTATAATCTGTTCTCCAATGAAGTTTCTTAGTTTCTTTTACGGAACCAATAAAGCTTAGTGTGATGGGAGAGTTGCATTACTGCAGCTTAAAAATGTTTTGGGAAAGCTGATGAGGAGAGTTGCTTTTAGTTGCTTTCCGTATGCCCAGCTGCTTGCATAGTTATCACCCAACTGGTAGTGTGAAGAAAAAGGGCACAGGGAAAATCTGAGCTTTTTCTTTAATTATTTATGTTCTCATCAGTGATAAAGGGCTTTTTATGCCTGGAATGTATTATTTGTATTATCAAAGCTGAACAAGATTTTGCACTCTAGCAGTTAAGAAAATGGGTGCTACACAAAAGCATTTGCAGTTTTATTTCCACAACTACACTGCTGTCATATCTGAAAGGCATCCTCGAGTAAAACACTACTTGAGTCAAACATGACTACATCCACAGAGGAGGAACAGCCACCCAAATGAGAAGAATCCTCCCAACAGAGTTCCCTGTTCGCTTGGCATGGGGTGTTTAGTTTATTTTCCCTGTTCAACTCCTTCTTGCCAAAGGCAATGCTCCCTTGGACTTCACTGAGCACTTGGCAGTATGTGGATGCAGGACAAGCAGCGAGTCAGCAAGCCAAGATGGCACAAGATGGCCTCCAAATTTCCATTGCCACTGCACTGGGAATGGATTACCTTTCCACACGCCTATGTAAGCAGAGACTAATAATGAGTGAAGAAACCAAGACTAGCAAAACAAAAATAAACCAAACCAAAACAAAAAAAATCCATCTGCATTTTCCATAACACATAGCTGGTACTTTCCTCCCTGCAGCTCCTTCACAGCTTGGATTTCAGTGATAGAAGTGATGTGGTGACAGGGTTTAACTGCAAGAGTTGCAGAAAATCAGCACTGTGTTTTGGGTCTGACATCCTCCTCTCCCGGCATCCACCCAGCTTCCTTCACACAGGGCTGCCAGCAGTGCCCAGTGCCTGCTATGTGTGTTGCACATCTCCAGCCTGTCTTGCTTAATGAAATTGTAATTGCTCCAAAAAACACCAGCTTTACACTGCATCTTTGAATGACAGGTCAGTGCTGGAGTGACTGAATGGCCAAATGAGTGATCCTAGTGACGCTGGGTCAACAAACCTACTGGCATCTGATAAAAAAGAGCTACAGTTTGTAGCCAGGAGATTACACGGGCTGCCATATACTTGAAGAGATAGAAAACAAACAAAACAGCTTTGCTCTGCTATGCAGTGTCTCCCCATCTCTGCAGTCATTGCTCCCTCCCCTTCTATCACTTCTGTTTTGTTTTCAACAATCCACCAGCCACAGACAGGCAGCAGACACTGAGCCTGGAGCAGATGGCCACACTGCCTCCCTGATCAAGAAACCCTTTCCCAGCAGCCAGGAAGGTAAGTGAACAAGTCTCTTTCAAATATGCACAAGAAGTAATGGTGATTAATACCTTGAAAATTAATTTGGATCTAGGAGGAAAAATAAGGCAGTGGCATTGCAGCTTGAGCTTGGTTTGTGTTTCTAGCAGGGAGAGGCATGAGGACCCAGCTATCAGCTCTTGCATGGTAGAATAAGTCAACCGATCATATGAATCTCCTTATCTTGCAGCAGTGTTCATGATTTAACAAAAACAGGCAGGGTTTATTACTTTCAGCCATTGTTGCTCTGTTATTCTGTGTGCAATAGCCAGCAGGAGCAGAGCCTCACCACTTACACGGCTTGTGAAGCAGCAGCATACTCTGTTTCTCCAGGGGTTCTGGAGTGAGTGAAGGTGGCTGCCTTGCTTCAGCAGCATTTGATATGTCCAGCATAGCAGGGGCAAGGTAGTGCAGCAGTATAACAGAGGAGCAGTGCAGCACAAGTAAGTCATGGTTAAAGAGTTGTCCTGTGAAGTCAGCCAGGCAGGGATAGGTAAGAGTGTTTGCACAAGGGGTGAGACGATTTTTATCTTCTGCCTTGTCCGGGTGTCCCATCACTCTACTGACAGGTGTGTAGGAGTGAAGCCAGTCTCCAGGCACGCTGACACAATGACTCAAGGCATAGTTGTTGTTCCTATAGCCACAACTGAAATAGAACATTTCAAACAAGCCACTTAGGGGTGCACTTCTACCTTACAGTGAAGCTGAACTAGCAGCTTGCCACCAAAGAAACAAGAAAGTCCTGCTGCCCCCTCACCACCCTCTTCCACCCACATTCACAGGATCACACAGGGGTCCAACAGCATATTAACCCAATTCAAAAAAATTGTTTCCTATGGGCTTTTGTCCATCCCCTGAACTGAACTGCCTTGCCTGGGGATTAGAAGACACTGCAGACAGCACCAAGCCAGGGGCAGAAGGACATTGCCTGCAGCAGGACTTCTTTTTGATGTTGGCAGCTGTTAATTCAGCTCAAGCTGTAACATGAAGCCTCATCCTCAAGCACCTCCTGCAGTAACCTGGCAGCACACAGACTGCAAAACCCTCCCAAGACAGAAGGTGAGCACTCAGGCAGGCAGCACATACCAAGTCCCATCACCCTAGAGCTACCCTGCTACAGGTGTGCTGCAGCCAGGACTCTGTCCCAGTGTGTGCATCCCACTCCTGCCACAGCTCTCCACCAAGCTGAGACAATGTGGGATCCCTGATCTGTTGCTAGTCTTGCATCTCCACACTGCCTGATCCACAAAAGTCATGGTTGCTTTAACTTGTTGTATTGTTGGAGGGAATATACATGTCCTACATGTATAGACTTGTATAAGCAATATATTAAATATTTGAATTCATCCATTGAAAAACATGATATAAAATAGCTGTGTTTTATCAAAAAAAGTGAAAGTTGCTTAATACCATGCCCTTGTTTGTTTGGGTTTTTCGGTGAGTTAAACAGAATGCAAATATAACAGTGGGCTTTTTGTTTTGTTTTGTTTTTTGAAGGAAATATGAGAGCCATTCCTTCAGAGCAGG
>NW_008663063.1:1930-11904 GCF_000695815.1 Acanthisitta chloris | reverse complement strand
CTATTTCGAAGCTTCCTGAAACTCCCCAAGCCTGCCCCTGCAAGCTGTCTGCCTGCAGGGCTTTAGCTGAAATTGGTAGAAATGCTCCTATACTGCTCTGCTAGAGCAGAGTTTCACCTGCTGCTTTGTATTGAGTGTAGCACATGAAAGTCTCGTCCTCCATACACGTTTATCTTACGTGAACTCGCCAGTGCTCGTACCGGCACCTTCAAGAGCAAGACTGCAGTAAAGAGGAATGAAGCCCTGTGGTTGCATGATAACTTGAAGTTGATTTAACTGCAAAGTGCTGCCAAAAAGGGTGCCACATCCCTTCCCCCACTGCCAGTCTCCAGTCCTATGTCCTCTTCGCTCTCCTGCACTGACTCACGTGCTTCCAACCTGCAAGAAGCTCACTGGGACAGGAAAGGAGGAGGAGGAGATCTCCATGTGTGCAAGGAGACCCTACCCTGTCCTCCAGATCCTTCAGCTACAGTCATCTCCCATGGGAACGTATTCTCCTGGCCTGGTTTGTTATCCCAGGTGATTGTGTGTCAGTGGGGGTGTGTATAGAGCACATATATGGGGTGAGCCTGTCTCCAAAGCTGATGAGTCGGCAGCATGCAGCACCATGTCACTCCTTCACTTCTACTTTAGGGGAAAAAATAAAATAAAATGATAAAATAAAAAAATCAAATTAAATATATCTCGCATCAGCATGGATGAAGGCACAAGAGTGCCTGTATTTTAGCCTCCTCCCAATTACAGTTCTTGTTTAAACTTATATTTTTGCGGGCAAAGTATCAGTGTTTGGCCTCCGTGCAAACAGATCATTAAAAAAAAAAAAAAAAAAAGGGAAACACTTCAACCTCCCAGTGGAGCAGGATGGCACTTCTTTATTTCTTTCATTACCAAACCAGCCTGAGCCAAGTAAAATTGTGCTCTTAAGAGCTGTTCTACCAGTCCTGAAGCACTGAAGAACAACACACAGCAGCCCCACCTCTGCAGCCTGCTGCGGGCCCCTGCACATTTTCACTGGGTGGAGGATAGGGAAAGGCTGGGGAGCAGGTGCCAGAGTTCACCACATCGCAGTTGCACCAGTGGGAAATCCTCACACTCAAAGAATAGCAGCAGCAGTGGTGGTCTGGAGGCATTGGTAAGATCCCTGGCTTTGCACCTGGTTTAGCCAGCTGTTAACTGCCCCTTCCCTGAGCTGCATGGAAGATTCTCCTTGCCTTCACCTAAGCAGTTGAATTAATAAACTGAGAAGTTAATTTGAAGGCTCTGGACTATAACAATAAAACCCATGAGCCCAAACATACAGGCTGTGTAACAAGAGTGATACACAGAAGAAAGCTTTGCCATCACATAATTAAGGACTTACCCAAGGGAGTGGCTGAAGCATCCTTTGGGTTCCAAAAAGTTGCTGCAGCTGAGTGGCCAACATTGTTAAAAGCTGGTGGGACAAAGTGTGACCTCTGTGACCCGGGTGGAGGTGTCCTGATTTCAGCACACATCACAGAGCTGCTTGTGTGCAGGAAAATGGGGCACCTCCATCTGAGCTGCTCTGGACCAAGGGAAGGGTGGCAGCAGCTGTGGGCTGCAGAAGGAAATGGCTTGCAGGGTTAGGGGGAGCCTGTAAGGCACACCAGGATTTTTGAAGTAGAAAAGCTGTCCATGCGGCACTAACTTTGCACTTCTGGGAATATGGTTCCAACACCATTCTGTCCTGACTTTTAGTGGCATATGGAAATTCAGAAGTCTTGCAGCAGTAGGGTACCAGCACAGGAACCAGCTCCCAGCAAATCAGAGCAGACTGACCTCTGGTTTTAGTTCAGCCCATCCCAAATTCAGCCCAAACCCACCATCAGCAGCAGCTCTTCATCTGGACACCACCAGCCTGCTGCATCAGCACATTGATGTTCAGCCTGTCCCCAAGGTCCCACTGTCACCCTCCTGCTTCCCTAGGCTGGCAGCCCCCTGCCACCACTTCACACATGTTGCTTCAGTGGGAGCTCACACAATACTGGGCTTGGCGCCACCCAAGGGGAGCACACCCAAAACCCAGCCCTTCTTGCACAGGCAATTCTGCAGGAAGATCCCTGCAGCTGCAAGTCAGATGATTTGCTTTGCCCTCCTTTGCCAGTTTGTTGGTGAAAGGCTGGAGCCAGAAGTGACCTATTCCCAGCAGAAATGGCCACGGAGGCCTCAGCAGGATTGTATCGGACATGGGCTCTGTCTTTTGTAGGTGCATCGCAGCACGTGTCTTCCTCACTGCTGCTCTCAGCTATGAGGAAGCTTCTCCTCCCTGAAACTGTAAAGATCATGCAACAAACTGTTCCCAGTGACCTGCCAGAGCAGCTGGCTGTCACACAGCCAAGCAGTGCTCAAGCTGTTGAACAAGATTTGTTTTCTGGAGGAACACATTGGCCCTACAGCCTGTGAGAAGCAGTTCAGAGGCAAGACTTACCACGGGAGCTGCCTGCGTCCCCCCAGCAGTGCCAAGTCACAAGTCACATGTGTCCTGCCTGCAGCCCCTTGGTGTGAGGGTGATGAAGGGTCAGGGCTGCTGCGGTGGTCTCAGCCTGCAGGTAGGCCAAATGCAGATTATGTGGCTTTGCCAAGCTGGTTTGGGGCCAGAGGTAGGGACAGCATAAGTAGATGCTAGATGAATGAGGATAAGCTGCAGGTTTTCTTGCCCTGTGCATGGCTTGTTGGGTACAGCTCCACAAGCAAATGAGAAGTGACCATCCCTTCCACAATATTTGGAGTGGTCAGGGTTTGATGTTCATGTTCAGTCCTGTCTTCCAGGAAAGGCTGGAGGTGGATAGCCTGAAGAACTGTGTTGCTTGAGACACAGCTAGTCTTGCTGCTCTGAGCAGAGTGATCCCAGAGGTCCCTCCTGGTCTGCATTATTCTAGGATTTGATAATCTTGAGCAAACTCTGTAGGTTAGTTCAATGAGTCTCCATTAGATAAGCAAAATCAAGGCTCCAAACACCCTGGTCACCCACCTTGGTACAAACAAGACCCTTCAGAAAACATTAATCTCAATTGGTTTGTTGTTTCTTGACCAGGGACTGATCTTATTTATGGCAATTTGAGATGCTGAAGCCAATGATGCCAATAGTTGTTTTAATATATTATCACTCCACTGAATACATATCAGCCAAAATGGCTTTATATGATGCTAATCAAGGGAAACGAGGCATTTCCAGTGAAAAGGGGTAGTACCCATGGATTCTAGCAACAGGCATGTCCTTCCACATAGCCGTTCTCCAGCCTGGAGTTGGGCAGTTTTCATCTGAAAAAAAACCCAAGTGTTTAAAATAATTTCCCATGGCTCTGAATAATCGCCAGGAGGAAAAGTGTAGCCTCCTGGGAGCAATACAGCAGCACAGGGAAGAGTTTTCTCTGTATTTTCCACTCCAGGAGACTAAAGGGATCCTTCATTCAGCCTCAGACCTGTGGAGACAGAGAAAACCACTGCCTCCATCCTGCTATCCCTTCAGGTCCGAGATGACTTAGTGGCTTTTCAATTACAGGGTGTGCCTTCCCATACCACTCCTCCCTTCACCTACCGAAGCGGGACCACATCATTACCATGCAAAGCCCCACGATCTGAACTCTCCAGGGCACAAGTAGATGCTCTCCTGTCAGGATATTCATGTTTTCCTTCTCTGGATGACTAGCGGCTCACCACAGGGAGCAGCACTGCAATGCTGGCTTCCCCTGTTCCTGGACAGCCCTCTTCCTGCACTGTGGAAATCAACTCTCATCAAATTATTGCAGCCTCTTTTATTGCCAGGGTGCGACATCAGAAAAGATGCAGATGTCAGAAGAAGGTTCCAGTCATTACTGCACTTCAGCCTTTGATTAATATTAAATACCTCTACAAGTTTGATGCCATGTCACAGACTTCCCATGCAACACCAGCAAGTGTGCTTTAGTGAGACCAGAGAGGTTTGCAAGTAGGTTTTTTTAAAAAGTATTTTTTTAAAAAGCAAGTAGATAGGTCTGCTGATCAGTGTTCTTGTTCACCTCTCCCCAGACAGAGGCACAAATCAAAAATCACAAACCCCAGGTCAGACACCTACCTAATGCACTCAGGACCCTGAGCCTTGAACAGCAGGGACCTACCCAAATAGCTTTGAACTCTACGTGGTCAAACATTTGGGGTTTTTTTCCAGCATGCATTCACCTTCCCACCTATTCTCTTGGTCCCCAGAGCAGAAATCCCTCTGCATCAAGTCCTGACACAGCTCTAGAAACAAAAGAGCCACCCATTCCTTACCTTCAGCCACTGATGCTCCTCAAGGGTTTACTGCAAAAATAAAAAAAAAAAAAAATTTTAAATCATATTTTTAAAGCCTCCAAGTATCATTGGAGCAAGGAGAGCCCTCAGGAAGCTTGAAGCCACCCAAAACCCAAAGCACATACTCACAACCTCCACATGGGACTAGGACTGACTGCTACCTAGTAAGGCACCTCATAACCTCCTTGAAGACAGCTGCCTAAGCAGAAGTCTCAGTGGTGAAGCCATGCTCTGAGTTTCCACATTGGAATAACAACCTGGTGGGGTCTGAGATGCCAGCACTGGTTCAGGTATGACATTGGGGATACTTTCTCATCATCTCCAAGCTACTTCCAAAGAGTCATATTGTGGCAGGACCTCCTCCTGCCATCTCCCTGCAAGGGAAGAACCCAGCAATGGGTGCTCATTTGGAGCCATTGCACTTTTACTGCTCCCTCCATGCTGAAGTAGGGAGGTTGTACGAGGGAATGCTCTTTTGGAGGGTAATCTCTATCTCTGTGGTGAAATGCACATGCCATGAGATGGAGCTGCTGCTCTGGTAAATGCTCCTTATGAAGCTTCAAGTGTTAGGGGAAATTTTTTCATCTTTCCTGAAGTCAAGGAGCCAAGGAATCACTCACATGAGTCCTGTCTGCCCTTACCAGTGCTCCTGCAGCCTGACACAGCCCTGACAGCTACCTCCTGGGGCCAAGCCCACCCCCTCTTCCCACGCCAGCCAGCGTGTCTTGCCCTCCAAGACAGGACAAACACACGTCTCCCTTTGTTTCCAGCTCCACACCTAGTTTTTTTCTTTGCATCATGAAGGGCTGGCTACTCATCTGTAATTCAAAAGAAAGCAGTGACTCACTAGACTACATCGCTTTCCAAGGCAAAGTATTTCATGCATTTCGCAGGCATGCTAGCCCGTGTTATGAAATTACCTCTATTTGTGGCACACATTCTCCTCATCATTATGTCCTTTGCAAGACCAGAGGGCTGGGGTTTCCACCCTGCACGGGCACCAAGTGCAGGACAGGGATTTGTGCTTAAATCATGTATTTGTGTTGTATGAGGAATGCAAAATGCCGTCCCGGTGTAACTTTTGCAACCTGGCTGCTTAACCGCTGGCATCAGCCCAGCCTTGTGGTGTTCGCAGTATGTTTTAATAGAAAGGTAATAAAAATCTGCAGTTTCACTTTTGCCAATAAGCTTCCAGGCTCCATTGAAGGGGTCTCAAAGACAGGTGAAGCCTCAGCACCAAGCTGCTCAATCCCTGGGAACACCATGAGCAGTCACTGGAGCTGCAGCCCTGGTTTTCCCAGGAGCAGGGGTGGGAGGTTGTGAAGGGGGCTTAAAAAAGGTGAGAGATGCCTCATCTTAAACCACAAGGCAGTCTGCACCACCTTGGGGCTGAATCCTTCATTCCCAGGCCAAACTGGAACAGTGTCTGCAACTGTCTTCTCTGCTGGGTTGGGATGGTATTTCTGATACCCATGTTTCCTTCCCTCACTGCCTGTCTTCCCCCAACAGGAGACCAGAGACAGTGGGTCTCTCCAAATTGTGCACTTTGGGCTGGTGTGACTGAGCTGCCAAAGCGAACGAGGAAATCTCACTGAGGAGACGCAGTTCATGGGAAGTCCTCCAGCAAACTTCCAGCCAGCCCTGGATCCAACCACGAGCAGAAGACAGAACACCAGTCTTACAAAACATCCTGCCCTTAGACCTCCGAATTATTTCTGAGTGCGCAGGAACGTGCCCAGGAACAAAGTGCCCCATGTTTGCTTGTGGAGGGCAATTTGGTGACATTCTCATCATGACATTCAAAGATATCAAAAAAGCAAGTAATTGCAGATCCCCATTTACTGTATGAACACAATGCTGAAAAATCTGGGGGGGTTTCTTGGATGAATCCATAAGCTTTACAGGAGAAATTCTGTAATTCTCTATGCATTATATGTTTTTACAATCTTCACTTGGAAGCAGATTTGAATTTCCACTTAAGGCTCTGAAAACCGTCCTATTGAGATACCAGCAGATAAGATCTTCACTCAGGATACCTCTGTGAAAGGGCAGCCTTTCACAGTCGGCAGCATTTTTCAAAGAATGCTCTCAATTTTCATATCTAGATATATCATCTTAGTTGAATAACCATTATTTTGCCTTGAAAAAAAGATGCGGAGCCTCTTAAACATCATTCCATTGGAGTCCAGATTTTAATCTGCCTCCTCTAACCACAAAGAGAAAATGCACTGAGAAGGTAACGCAACCTGTTTCAGCCCTCTATTTTTTTCCTGGCAGTGAAGAGAGGGGCGAGCATCGTCATGGGTCTTTCTTCCCATCGTTTGATAGAGCTCAGAGTGTATGGACACAAATTTTTTTGTACCCTACCATAGGCACGTGTGTGGGTTAAGCTTGAGCTTTTTTTGGAGCATTGGGTGGTGGCAACCCAAAGCCAGTGAGCTTCTTGAAATTGTTTTTGTGTGGTGAACATGCCTGTATGATGGACTTAAATAAAAGCATAATGTGAAAAAAGAAAAAAAGCAAACCCAAACTACACAACCTATTAGAAGTATATTAGTAACAAAAATTCTTCATTTACCCAAATGAAATATTTGGGAGTGTGTCACCAGCTGTTTTCCCCTGTGAGTCAAAATCCTGCTGCCTGATGGGTGATTTTGGTCGCACCATTTCAACACTTCCTCCCAGTCGGTGCCTTTCCATTAGTGTATTTGAAGGAGACATTTTGGTCTGCAGTTTGAAAGGAGCGAAGGGGCTGCAGTCCGTAGGGATTTGTATTCTCAACAGGGAAAAAATAAATAGCAAAAACTGAAACAGAGCAAGCTGCTGCATCACCTCCCCACGCAGAGCCGTGACGGTGACGGCTGTGCTTTGCCTGGTGCTTGGAGAGGAGCATGGCTTTAATGTCCCATAAACTGAAATTTAATTTCTGGAAAGCATACAGCCCAGTGAAGGACCATGGGGATGGGGGGGCTCGTTCTGCGCAGGAGGCTGCAACACATCGCCTTGCCATACAGCTATTTTGCTGAATTGCAGCCATATTTCTGTCAGTACAAGTGATGGTCTATATGAGGGATTAATCTGACACCAGACAGTGATTCTTAATCCTTCAGTATATCATAATCTATTTACTTTGCATGCTAAGAGGATTTCATCTTAAAAATATACAGGAAGTGATACTAGAAATGTACATAAGATCCAGAATGCTGTTTCCTAAAATTGCAGTTTTTCATCAAAAAAAAAAAAAGGAAAAATCCTCTCATGGCTGTCTTAGAAAAGTCCCCTCTGTCCTGGAAAAAATAAGTGTTGAATAGGGATTTAACTGGAAATAAGCATATGTTTCCCTTCAGGTTCAGCCCTGTGACCATTTTCACCCTCCTCCTTCCCCACAGCATTTTGTGCTCAACCATATGACATGAAAGAAGAGCTCTCTTTCAGCAGCTTCCTCAGCTGGGAGGTGTACCTGCAGATTTTATTGACAAAATCCAAACAGGTTTGGAACGAATGTGGGATTTTATGTGCATTAATTGCTAGTTAAAGTGCATGAACTAGCAGCGACTGGCTAACACAGAGGTCCTCACAGGGAAAACCACAAACCAATGAATCCTTATTCAGCTGCAATCACCTGCTTTTTCTGCTCCCTGACAGAAAAGGCTGTCTGTGAAATAACTTCACTAAGTCTTGTTGGTGGGTACGACTTCAGAAACTTAAAATTTGTCGTTGTAATTTTATAATAATTTCATTCATGCTCGGCCATAACAATCTGCGTTCCCAAAGCACAGCCAGCACACAAAAGAGGAGTTGGTCACCCCAGCCAGCAGCAACCTTGCCCGGCCTCTGCCCACCTCTGCATGGCCAGGTACTGTTAAAGGTGTTCACATAATCACACTGCCACACGTGGAAGGTTTCACAGCAAAGCTTCCGGAGCGAGGACTCAATTCAGAGCAAATACTCTGATAACAGCAAATTGGTCATCCATTATTCCAGGTCCATGAAGCACCAAGCATAAAAGCTAATGACAGCCCAAGCTGAGAATGTCCTCCCCTCTCTCCCCCCACCTCCCCAAATCCTGGCCCTTCAGTTACAGGCGGGAAGGCCTGAGATGCCTTTGGAGCAGGCGCTCTCATGTGGAGGCAGCTGCAGCACTCAGGCAAGAGGCAGGAGCTTCTCAGGGACTTGCTCCAGGCAGCACAGCGTCTTGGCACTGTGGCACCAGCCCCTGGGCCACTGGCAGCTCCGTGGTCCAGCAGCAAATGCTATTTTAATTAAAAAACAAAGCAGAAAGATAATTGCAGCCATGCACCCAGCAGCCTTGCTTGAGAGGTGAGCCGTGAGCCATCGAGGCAGCTGTCTCAGAACTGGATTGCCCTAAAAAGCTTGGCAGTCCTGCTGGCACCTGGCTCTGGGCACCAGGCAGCGAGTGCTGCGGCACTGTGCCACTTTACCTGCCGTGACTCACTCTCGGGATGGCAGTGCCGCTCGAGCTGCCCTGAGGAAGTCCACAGTGGGAGAAGTTTGCCCCGACACTCAAGCTAACAAAGCAGGGAGGGTGCTGGGACCCCTCCAAACCCTGGCATGACCCTTCACAGCCCACGGTCACCCACTAAGAAGCACAAGTCATGTCTTGCCCACCCCGCTGGCTCTGACTGAAAAAAAATTTAAAAAATGAAGCCAAGCATTGAGGGGAAAGTCATGATTGGATGTGATGTGGACCAGGTCTCCTCTGTGCCTCTGCTGCCAGCTGGCCTCAGCGTCCAGCCTCAACACTGTGTTTCAGGTCTGTGTGTGTGGGGCAGGAAAATGTCCAAATTGCCATATAGAAGTTGCTGGAGAAGCCACTGGTCAGCAGCACAGGGCACTGTTGGATGTCCAAATTGAGGGGGTGTGGGGGGATACAAGCATCCCTTGGCATCCCAAAGCAGACCTCATGTCCAGCCTCACTGTGGGGCACTGGATGAAGAGGTTTAGGACAACATCATCAAAACCAACATTCAGGCTCCCCTCCTGGCTGTGTCTCTGCATCACCGGTTTACTAAGTTAGAATAGAACACAGTTTATAAGGACTTCGAAGTGTGCATAATTTTTGTTCAAAGAAAATGGAAAGTGTGTGTGTTTGGGAGAGTGTGTGTTATGCACCTGCTGGTTCTTGTCTCTCAGGTGCTCATTAAATCTGGAAGGGCAACTCTCGTTCATTTTGTGCCCAGCACAGATTTTAGGGTTTATTTCAGCCCCAGGAGGGCTGTAATAACTTTTTCCCCTTTAAAAGAAAGGCTTGGGGATGCATAGACTGGTGCACCTGGATCCAGTACACATGGCCCACCGCTCAAACTGCCTGTGCAGTCACACTTTGGTAGGATGTGTCTTATGTGCGCTTGCAGAAAAGAACAATTATTTCATCGGTATAGATATAGTAAAAAAAACCCCAACAAACCTTAAATATATGTTATCTCTGTATATGCACATAAGGAGACAAGAAGAAAAAGAACCACTTAAGGAAAAAGCCCCTAAAATTGACTCGGCTGGACTCATCCCCTCCCAGTGCCCCCACTGCTCCGCCGGGAGCTGGAGTTCTCCCCCTCCCTGGGGCTGGAAGGCAACGGGGCTTGCACGAGTGGCACCCGGGGCTGACCCCATTGCTTCTGCCCCTCTGCAGCAGCACACTGCCAGCCCGTCCAGCTGCACCGGAG
>NW_008663063.1:1578-1844 GCF_000695815.1 Acanthisitta chloris | reverse complement strand
GGGGACACCAGGGACGGGGGCACACGGCACAGCCCCGAAACTGCCAGATGCAACGGGCTCTACTGCAAGACCACGGGGAGGAGGATGGGAATTTGAGGGTGCCCCCTGACCAGAGCATCAATGGCCCGAGCAGGGTAACAGTGACCCCACTGGTACCCTCAGCCCCGGTCCTGTGCAGGTAGGAACAACCCCAGCACCTGCAGGCAGCTTCCAACAACTGTAGGGAGCGTCTAGCTGGGAAAAAAAAAAAAAAAAAGAAAAAAATA
>NW_008663063.1:581-1475 GCF_000695815.1 Acanthisitta chloris | reverse complement strand
CACGAGAGCCGAGCATCCCTCCCTGCCACACCTTCGCAGCGGGACGGGGGTCTGGCTGTGTGGTCAGATGTCCGAGTGGTCCTCACACCTCACCACCACCGCTCGGGTCTGCCCCTGGGTCCCAAGCTGCCCCACCAGCTGTGGGGGATTCGCTGTTTTCACCAGCGTTTGCCCTTCCCATGAGTCCCATTGGCACCACAGCGGCAAAAATATCAGTAACCAATTAAGCGTCAATTAACATAACAGTGGGTCCTCAGCCTACACAGTGGGTCCCCCCTCCAGAGCACTCGCAAACTCATCACACACATCCCCATCCTGCTGGGACACCCCCCCTCCGCTGGAAATAGTTCCCAGCGTCTCACTCTCCTCAGGAAAGTTTCGTGAGGAAGAGGAGGGGGGTAGGAGGGGGAGGGAAGGAGGACAGGACACCACTGCATTTATTAGTTTAGATTTTATTGGGATAGGGTGAAGAAAGGAGGGAGGTTGCCTTACAGTTGAAGGGGTAAGTGTGGGGTTATGGCATCAAAAAAATCACACGTACACAATCCCTCTCCCCCTGAGGGGCAAAGCTGCTGGAAAGCCCCAGCCCAGGCGGGTGAGGCAGGCAAGCATGCAGGGCTGCAGCCCCGTCACAACGCACCGACCGACAGAAGGGGCTCGAAAAAACCCGAACCAAATCAGACAACACGTCCCCAAAAGCCACGCAACCCCCAGCCCCAAAGCAGACTTGCTTGCCCCTGCAACCCTCCCCCCTCAAAATAAACCAAAACTGGTTCTCTACGGCTTTTCTTTCTTTACTTTTTATTAAGTTGTTTCCAAAATTTTGGGTTTTTTTGGTCTGCAGGTTGTGGATCAGCTGGGCAGCCCTTCCCTCCCACTTTGCCTACCCCTCTG
>NW_008663063.1:0-212 GCF_000695815.1 Acanthisitta chloris | reverse complement strand
CCTGCATCTCTTCGCTTGGGGGGACAACAGGGGAGATGCTAGGCTTTTTAATATTTTTCTTTTTTAAACTCCTCTTCGGTTGTTTTTAAAAAAATAATAATTATAATAAACCTGGTGGAGTGGTGCAGGAAGCAAATAAATATCAGTCAGTAGAGATGGGGGCGGCAGGACCTCCCCAGGGCATCGCCACTGCTAACGAAGAGGGGGGATGA
>NW_008663062.1:0-1560 GCF_000695815.1 Acanthisitta chloris | reverse complement strand
GGAGGAATGGTGCCTACCAGTAAACACCAGTAAACCCTCAGCACCAGGGGAGGCCTAGGGAGAGGGTTTATGTGCCCACCAGTAACCCCCAGTAAGGCCTCAGGACCAGCGGATGGTCAGGAAGGGGGGGATGGTGCCCACAAGTGTTCACCAGTAACCACCAGTAAGATCCCAGTATGAGGAGAGGGTCAGGTGGGGGAGTGATGGTGCCCACCAGTAAGCCCCAGCACAAAGCCCTGTCACCATCCCCATAACAGAGTGGTGACAAACCTGCACTGGAGAGTGACAAATCTGTGTCACCATCCCCATGACAACGAGGTGTCAAACCTGTGTCACTGTCCCCAAAGCACTGAGGACAAACCTGTGTCATTGTCCCCAGAACAGTAGGTGACAAACCCGTGCCATTGTCCCTACACCGTGGGGACAAACCAGTGCCACTGTCCCCGTAACAGTGGGGACAAACCTGTCCTGGAGGGTGAACAACCCCTTGTCACTGTCCCCTACACCGTGGGGACAAACCAGTGCCACTGTCCCCATAACAGCAGGGACAAACCTGTGTCACTGTCCCCTACACCATGGGGAAAAACCAGTGCCACTGTCCCTGTAGTGGTGGGTGACAAATCTCTGCCACTGTCCCCGTAATAGCGGGGACAAACCTGTGTCACTGTCCCTGTACTGGTGGGTGACAAATCTCTGCCATTGTCCCCATAAGAGCAGGGACACACCTGTGTCACTGTCCCTGTACTGGTGGGTGACAAATCTCTGCCATTGTCCCCAGCGGGGCCAAACCTGTTGCCCTGTCCCTGTACTGGTGGGTGACAAACCTCTGCCACTGTCCCCATAACAGCAGGGACATACCAGTGTCACTGTCCCTGTACTGGTGGGTGACAAACCTCTGCCACTGTCCCCATAATAGTGGGGACAAGCCTGTGTCACTGTCCCCACAACAGCAGGGACACACCTGTGCCAGCGGGTGACAAACCAGTGCCACTGTCCCCACAACAGCAGGGACATACCAGTGTCACTGTCCCTGTACTGGTGGGTGACAAACCTCTGCCACTGTCCCCATAACAGCAGGGACATACCAGTGTCACTGTCCCTGTACTGGTGGGTGACAAACCTCTGCCACTGTCCCCATAACAGCAGGGACATACCAGTGTCACTGTCCCTGTACTGGTGGGTGACAAACCTCTGCCACTGTCCCCACAACAGCAGGGACATACCAGTGTCACTGTCCCTGTACTGGTGGGTGACAAACCAGTGCCACTGTCCCCATAACAGCAGGGACAAACCTGTGTCACTGTCCCTGTACTGGTGGGTGACAAACCTCTGCCACTGTCCCCATAACAGCAGGGACACACTGTCCCTGCACTGTGCAGGGACACAACCCCTGTGTCATTGTCCCCACAGCAGCAGGGGACACAGCTGTGTCACTGTCCCCATGACAGCAGGGTGACAAGTCAATGTCCCCTCGTATGACAGTGACACTGACTGTGTTCTCCCCCCATGTCTCTCCCTGCCCATGTCCCCCCCGTGTCCCCCCCTGTCCCCACCCTGGTG
>NW_008663061.1:50947-60644 GCF_000695815.1 Acanthisitta chloris | reverse complement strand
CCGCCCCAGCACTGCCTCATCCCTGCCCCAGCATTGCCCCAACACTCCCTCATCACTGCCTCCTGCCCCAGCGCTGCCCCTTCACCGCCCCTGAACCAGCGCTGCCTCCTGCCCCATCACTGCCTCCTGTCCCAGTGCATCGCTGCCTCGTGCCACAGCTCCTGCCACAGCACTGCCCCAGCGCTGCCTCCCGCCCCAGCTCCTGCCCCAGTTCATCGCTGCCTCCCGCCCCATCGCTGGCACATTGCTACCTTTCGCTGCCTCCTGTCTCAGGTCATCGCTGCCTCCCACCAGTGCTGCCCTCACCCCAGCTGTCTGCAGACAGCCTCAGCTGACAGGTGGCAGCAGGATGGCCCCACAGGGTGTACAGGGCTGGACACCCACATTCCCCTGTGCAGTGTGACAGGTGCCAGGACCAGCCACCGCAGGGGGTGGTGCTGGGGACAACTCCTCCGCTGGGTCAGGGGTGCCCAGCATCCCCCCACAAGGTGGAAGGACTGAGTCTCTGCCATTCTAACAGCATTTTGGCCGCGATGCCCATGTCCAAGCACATCCCACATTGCCAAGACAAGAAGGTCAAACAGTGTTTTCCAGAAGACTGTCAGTAATATCCACTCGAACACCAGCAGCAAAGTTCATCAGTGTCTCTGTCATGTGTGGCTCATGGTCCTTGATGTGCATTACAGCTTCAGCCTCCTGCAGAAAAGGGGATCCTAACAGGACTAAATAATTACTTTTAAACTTAGCTCCCACATGGTCTGTTCGTTCGTGACAGCAGCCTTAGAGCAAAAGCAGGTAGTCATCTGGGGAGGAGGCTTCTGAGCAATGACTTGCATTTTGATCTTGACAGAATCACAGCCTGGTTTGGGTTGGAAAGGACCTTAAAGCTCATCCAGTTCCATCCCCTGCCATGGGCAGGGACACCTTCTACCAGATCAGGTTGCTCCAAGCCTCATCCAGTCTGGCTCCCAGGGATGGAGCAGCCAGTTTCTCTGGGCAACCTGTGCCAGTGTCTCAGCACCTTCACAGGGAAGAATTTCTTTCTAATATCCAATCTAAACCCAGCCTCTTTCAGTTTAAAGCCATTGCAGGTCCCTGCAGTTTAAAGACATCTGCATGTCCTGAACCAAGCTCAGCCCATGCAGCAGGACACAGCAAACTGCTGTACTGGCCTTGCTCTTCCCAGATTTGTCTTTTCAGGCTTGCAGCCTGGTATCACTCCTCCGCCCTCCAGGGCACTTCATCATGTCCCAAAATCTCATTTCTGGCCACAGCTGACCACAAACATCAAGTAGTCAAGGAGAAATCTCAACTTTCCCAGCTTTCTGTCCCTTTGAGGTTATCAAGTGGACACAAAAGGTTCATAAATAAGGCATCAGCTTATTTCATTTGCTCTCAGGTAATACTTTTCCATGTAGGAAGCACACGAAACATTCTATACTGCAGCCTTTTTGCCTAGAGTGTGGTTTCCAGAGCCAAGTGATGGAGCAATCACACATACAGGGGGGACAGTGGACACCCCCAGTCCTAGCTGCTCGTGATGAGAGGTCTCAGGGTAGACTCATCCACAAAACCAGCAGCTCCAGCAGCTGCCCAGAAGTGAAGGGAACGCTGGCAGATTGAGCTGCATCACTAAGAACACCCATGCCAGCCCCCATCCAAACTCCCTGTGGATGTAGAGCTGGGTTTCCACCCAACATAGAGTTTGACAGTGGATGGAGCTCAAGGCCCCTGGCTGCTGCTGACGCTAAAACACAAACAGAACTCAGGAACCAGTGACCTTTGCTCAGAAGGGAGGAATATCCAGAACTGCAACAGCCAACACTGAGCTCAAGGTGTTGTGAGGTGACGTGGGACCTTCTAGGGCCCTTTCTGGAAGCTAATCCTGACATCCATCCCCCTGCACCTGCCCACAGGGCAATGGGTTAACACCCAGTTTGCTAGCCACCAGAAAAAATGTTCCTTAATTAGGATCCAAAACGAAGGGACATTTGAAGATAAGGTATTTAAAGGGGATATTTAAGAAAAACACTAGGATTTCTAAGGCTTCAACCCACAGATGTGCCAGTGTGAAGAGCCTCTGGCATCTCCCCCAGGTTTTTCCCCAGGGGAAGCTGGTCCTGTCCCATGGTAAAGTGTGTCCAGCCATTGCAGAAGCCTCACGTAGAAATCAATCAGACAAAAATCATAGAACCATAGGCTATTAAGGCTGGAAAAGACTTCTCAGATGACCAGGTCCAACCGTTCCCCCAACAACACCTTGTTCACCACTAAACTGTGTCCCCCAGTGCCATTTCCATATGCCTTCTGAACACTTCCAGGGATAGTGACTCCTCCACTGCCCTGCACAGCCTGTTCCAATGCCTGACCACCCTTTCAGTGAAAGAAAAATTCCCAAATATTCAATCTAAACCTCCCCTGGTGCAGCTTGAGGCCATTTGCTCTGGTCCTGGATACGTGTTGGCATGTGTTGCTGCAGCAACCACTTTGGGATTACTAAAACTTCATGCTGAGATCTTTGTGTGCTTTCTCACCCATTTCGCCAGAGCGTTCAGGTGGTGACACCCATATTACCATGTCCCCTCAATGCCCAGTGTGGGCTCCAGGGGCAGCACTGAACAGCTGGCTGTTCCACTCACATGTGGCTTCTTCCCTCTCTCCTTTTCCTGATGGGGTAAGGATCCATGCAGGCATTCACAGGGAGGGCAGAGAGGACCAGCATGAAAGCCAGTGCTGGAAACAACATCCTATATTTATACTTTCTTCTCTCAGAGACAACCCTGTGACCTGCTCAGGATCAGCAGTGTCTGGGAGAATGCTGCTCTTGGCTGGTGAAGCCTTCACCTCCAGGAATGTCTGTCTGCATTTTCTTACCCTGTTTTATTTTCAGCTTAAGGAATTTAACACTAACTACCACATTCTTTCCCCTGCCTTGAAGCCAGCAAGAATTAAACCATGTTCCTCAATTCTGTCATGGGCAAAAACGGTTGTGTACCACCAGGATGTTGGGGAAATCACTGCTGGGGCAGGAGGAGGGGGATGAGGCTGAGAATTAATGACCTTGACTGGTAACACTGACAATGATGAAGATCACAGCACTCAGTGAGTGACTGCTCCCAACACTGGGCTAGAAGAGGCTGGGGAGGTGCTGGCCCCTGGGACAGCTGTTCCCCCCAGAGACATCTAGATGTACCCCACAGGACACCCAGAAATGCACCCCAGCTCACCCCCTGTGCCCTTTCAGAGTCCAAGGACAGGGAGGGGGTCACTGCTGGCTCCAGCCCTACATTGGGCAAACAGTGCACGGAGGAGGAGGGTGGGATGGGACGCTCAGTGTGTTCCCAAGATCTTCATCCCACTTGATGGCCAGCCCAAGTCCACCATGGATCAGCTTGGTTTCCTGTCACCGTGGGATCAAAGGGCTCCCTCCCCAGAAAGCACTGGCCTTGCTGAGCTGCACCACTGTGACACAGTTGCTGGTGTTTATGAAGTAGCACATTTTCCCAAATCATCCAAACCTTGTTCTGTGGGGATTTTTTTTGGTTGGTTGGATTTTTTTTTTTGCTTGGTTTGTTTTCTGTAAACTCACTTTAATAAATGAATGACTTTTTAACAATGACTTTTTCACCAAAGTCCTGGGAAACTGGAAATATTAGGCTGTCACTCATACAACTGAGTGCAGCACGTTTCAAACACCACAAGCCAAAAGCATCTTCGTGCTTTTCATGCTCTGAAGTCATTTTCCTCGCTCCTTGGGATCCCTACACCCCAGGATATGGCCCAGGGCTTAATTAACACTGGTGTGAGTGGGGCCGTGCCCAGAACAAGGTTTCTGCACAGGCTGCTGCTCCCCCAGCATTCCCCAGCCATGGCTGATGTGCCAGCCAGTGCCACCAGTGAGGCTTAGTGACCCCTGCAGGTCTCAGGAGCAGAGCTGATCGTGGGCTTGCAGCGCCAAAGATTTCAGAAATGGCCCACTCTTCCCAGAAGCACTGCCTGTGATTTCAGGGAATTTTGTCTTGAAGTCTTGCCTTACTGCCATGCCCAACCACCAGCTGGCACCTCCTGCTGCTGGTTAATGGTGCTGTCTGCATGTGCCCTCTGCACCACAAAGTGGCATCTTCTGCAGGCAACTTTCCTATGAGCTCTGACCTACAGAGCAGAGCCCAAGGTGATGGACCCCTATGACCTTCAGGACAGGTGCTGAACATATCCATGAGTGCTGGTCCTGCTGTCGCAGAATCATAGAATCAGCTGGGTTAGAAAGACCTCCAAGATCATTAAGTCCAACTCTACTGTGGTTACTAGACCTTGGCACTAAGTGCCACATCTAGTCTCATCTTCAAAACCTCCAGGGACAATGAATCCACCACCTCCCTGGGCACAGCTCTCGCAGTATAGAATTTCCATCCCATACCCTACTACTACTGGAGCCACATATTGCATCTGGCATGCCAGTTCCTCCAGACCTGCTTTTATAGTCTTTGACCTCACCTGAAGGATGTGGTAGATGTACTGCCAGAACTAGCACATTCTCCATTCTGTGCCACCAACTCAAGAGAAGCTGCAACCCTGAAAAGCCCTGGGAGCTGATCCAAACTTCATAGTTTCTCCCTGCTGTTGCCATATGATCCTCAGCAGAGCAGCTGCCAAGCCCAGGGAACCTTATTCCAAAACCATGCTGCAAAAAGAAGTCAAGGGGGGTAATTAACCCAGACCTTGCAGAGAGTGGCAAGCTGGCTGTCCTATGGAAGGACAGTGGCATCTTCACCAGCGTGGTGGCTGCCTGCTGGAGGACTCCTGGGGAGCATAGTTGCCTATTCAAAGATTTAGCAGCTTCTGAGATGATTTGTAATATGAATTTCTAAGGCCAGCATATGATTCAAAGTAGTTTGGCAGCTCCTCTTGCAGAAACCTGCTTGTGCAGACCCTTGAACAATGTTGAGGCACATATCTGTTCTTACACAGTGTCCTGAGCTGAGTCTGCAGGCAGGATGGTGATGCCAGAGCAACACATGCCTGTGAGCACTCAAATCAGGTGCTGGTTGCTAGCCCAAGCAGAGTGCCCTGCCTGATGTCATCCAAGGCAGGAGATGGAGCATGGCAGCCCCAAGTCCAAGAGGCTCCCACACTGGGTTGGGGACAGGTCCCAGAGACAGGGATCTTCATCTCTGAGGTTAGAAGGGTGACATCTCCTCACACCACCTGCAGGGACCTACCTGTGGGACAGGGCAGAGGAAGGGCTGGCTCCAGCTCCTCCTCACCCTCTGCCTGAGCTCACAGCCCCAGGCTGGGCAGCTGCAAGCATGGGGCTGCATGGTGCCACCCATGGCAAAGTGTCCCCTTGTGTCACAGTGGGCATGCAGGAGCCAAAGTACAGAATTGCCATGGGGACAGTCTCAGCAATGCCCAACAGCAGGTCATGAACCAACCTGCTCAGTGACCAAGGGCAATTTTTAAATCACAAGCAACTAAGGGAGTCCTGCTCATGGCAGATGAAATGCATTGTAGGCTCAGCCATGAGGCTTTGGCTGGCCTTTTGTGGAGCTGTGACAAGGAGAGGTAAAAAAAACCAAAATCAAAGTTAACACCGGGGAAGGAAAAACTGGAAGCAAGATCCAGCAAGTGCTATTCAAGTACAAGAACACCTCTGGCTCAAAAATCCCAAGACACAGACTGTGGGAAGTTGGAAAAATGCTTGAAAAAGGATTGCTTGAACTCGTTCACCACTTCTATTAGTCTGGTCACCATCAGCACCAGCATCCAGAGCTCACCCCAGGTACCTGCAGCATCCCCTGCTTCACTGGGGATGATGACAAGCATTCCAAGTGTTCATTTGGAGCCCACCACAACACCAGGCATTGCAGGCACAGGACCCTTGAAAACAGGATGAGCTCTACCTTTATGCAGAGGACCAGAAGGCAGGTGGAGGAACATCAACAGATTTGTGTCTTCCCACAGTAACACCTCCCTGCTCCCGAAGCAAATGGATTCATGGGGCAGGCAGCTGTTGTTTTACCCAGTGAAGTGGAAGCTGTTTAGATTACCCATCACCTTGGTGAGCAGTGACTCCACATATCCAAGACAGCTGCATACGCATTCGGATTAAACGTATCCAAAATAGCTGTAAACACAGCCACATCTCCACAGCCTGGTGCACCAACAGTGCTTCCAGCCAGGAGCTGCCAGCTCAGCTCCGGGTTGTGGCGCCACGGATGCACTCATCAGCTCATCAGACAGTGTCTGGGCTTGCAGCCCTGGCTCACTGCAGGAGGCATTGCTTCCCCTACGGCACTGTCCCACTGCAGGGCTCTGAGCAGCCCCTTCCTCCCTGCAGAGTGGGGAGGCCAGGAGCAGCAGCATCCCCCAAGGAAGCCACTCTTCCTGCTTCTCCCCTTGCGTGTGCTGGCTTCTGTCCCTCAATCCCTCAAACAGTGCCTGCTACAGCCAGACAAACCACACTTTAAATACAGATCAATCATTCAGCTGAGAACAGTCTGTCCTCCTGGCCCCTTGTGGTGTCTGTCTGTCCATCCTGAGCGTGGGACAAAGTGGTGCCTGCACAGGGCGATTATCTCTTCCTCCATCTCCTTCCCTTGGGAGGACATCCTGGCATCTTCTGCTTTCGCCTGCCCAGGGCCTGGCATTTGTTCCCTTTCCAACACCTTCTTGTTTGGAGCATTTCTTTATTTTAGCTTGTTCTCCTGCTTGTGTCACTGAAACCGAGTCCAGGAAGCCTCAAGCAAACAAAGTGTCACGCTCCACTATCAACATCCTCCATGACAAACTGCATCCCACACACTTGTTGAGCAGACCTGCTGGCTTACCACGCCAGGCAGCAGACCCACCATGGCACCAGAGACCCTGCCATGCTGCTGTGGTCTCCACCAGCCAAGCTGACATCTCACTCCCTGTGCCCCAAGCTCACTCAGTCTCAAAGAGAACCTGCACTAGATTAAACCACAGAACTCTTCAATTTATGAACACTGGGCACAGGGTGCTGACCCCACTCCTCACTGCCCTGGGGTAGGACCATCAGGGACACCACAGCTCCCCAGACGTTTGGGGATGATGAGCCATAGCAAGCAGGTACAGGCAAACCTGTATGGTAATCGGAGCAGTTCACGTACAAATCACACCAAGTTCAAACAGGGTCACCAACACACCCCATCTGGCATGAAAAATGGATCATTAAAGCAGAGAGAAACGCTTAGATGATATTTTATGCATCCTACTTGGAATCAATCTGGAAAATCTCAGAGCATTAGGATGCAAAGGTCTAAATGTTAACGCTGCTGGCGAGGCACTGTGTTTTGTTTGCACTGTTTAACAGCTTCTTTGTAAGGAAACAATTGGATTGGTTAAGGAAAAAAGCCACCACAAAAATCCTTGTTCCTCTGTCAGTGACATCAGTCCTGATGGCAGTCCTAGATTGGGTTGCTGAAGCACATCATGAGGCATCAGAACCAGGTGGAGAGAAACCACAGAGCCACACACCACTGCCTTTCCCAGGGAAAATGGCTGAACAGGATTAAATTGCTCATCAAACTAAAGACACACAGGCAGGTTTAATGCCTCACACTGAAACAACCATGGTTTAGAGCAGAATCAGCAGATCCCAGTTAATTATCACATTGGGAAGAGTCAGCATGCAGGGCATGATCTTCCCTTGCAAGGAAATGGTGAGTATGGAGATAAGGGTGATCCAATTAACCAGGCTTTCTGGGGATTTCCAAATGGCATGTGGCAACGCTCTTAAGCACTTGAAGAATATCCAAAAGCTCTTAAAGAAACTGAGCTGCCATGGGATAAGAGGTAGAGCCCTCCTGGGCTTAGTAATTGGTGAAATGTCAGGAAGTGAGAGCAGGAGCAGGACTGCATCTCTCAAAGCAAGGTCCAGCCCCTCCTGCACCTCCCTGAGCACTCTAGAAAGGCCAGGACACAGCACTGTGACAGCACATCCATGCAGGATGGCCACTATGGGCTGAGAAGCCAACAAAAGCAAAAAGGCCATGATGGGGCAGAGACACTGGGTTGGTACTCAAAGGCTGGATCAGGTGATTTACCTTGCCCCTCTCTTGTGCAACACCTGGATGAAAGGAGTCATCGCTGGTGCCAATCTCATGTGCTCCCAAAACCACACACAGCTCGAATTTACGCACACAGTTGTATTTCCTCTGATTGCCCAAGGCTGCTCCTGCAGGAACCCACCTTGAGTTAATTTCAGAGGTGCCTGTGCTGTAAATGAGGGCAAAAGAAACTTGTACGAATGTGCAAGTGGCTTCATAAAGTGTGGGAAATGTAAGGATCAGCCAGGGAAGAGGCATCTGTGGGGAGGAAAAAACCACACAGGGAATGTGCTCACTGCACATGCTGGAGCAGGCAAGAGTGGCAGAAGGTCCGAAGTGCCAGGTCTCTGCTCTGCCAGCCACCTGGGCCAGGAGGAGCAGGAGTCACTGGAGGGACGTGTTTGTTTTTGTTTCAGTTTCTTAGTTGGTTTAGTATCCTTAAGCATGCAAGCCTGCTGGACCCCACAGCCACCTCCCTGGCAACTTGCCCCAGGCAGTGCATGCAGGGGCAGGGATGGAGGAAGGAAGTTCAGCTCTACTAGCTATTCAAAGGTAAAAAATTATAGGTTCATCATGGCCTGGGGTCTCTGTTTCCACACATCACCATGCTCCCTAGGAAGCTGACCCACACATGGTGGAGCCAGACAGGCACTCCAGGTCATAAGGAGGTGACCAGGACCTGGGCTACTGCAACAAACAGCCATGGCCAGGCCGAGTCATGGTCAGCTGGGTCCCAGGCAGATGCTCCCGACGGCTGGTGATGTGCCAGGTCAAGGAGGGTGAGCAGTGCAGGTCTTTATTGTGAACTGGGAAACACCTCCTCACCCCCAGACAGGAACCTGCAGATGCACTCCCAAATGACTTACAGAGGTTCAAAGCTCAGACTGAACAGTGGTTGTGGTGAACACATGCATGGGAAGGGAGTAAGTCCCAGTGAGCCCTGGCCAGGAACCAGAGGAGAGCAACCATCCTGCAGCAGAGACCCAATGCTCCCAAAATTCCCACTGCTCCTCACCAGCTGCCACTGTCACACTTAAGTACATGGTAAGAAGGAGGAGTTGCACCAGAGAGCTGAAGTTGCACCAGACCATGGCATGACCCAGGGCCTGCTGCCAGCTGATGGAGAGAACCTAAGAATCATCCCAAAGAGCCCATGGCAGCCCCCCAGCCCCACTGCTCCCAGCCAGCAGTTGGAATGAGCCATCCAGACTCACCTGCTCTCCACCATCCACCACAAGCTTTCCCTGGAAGACTTGGAGGCAGCCAGCTCCACACCACCAGCACCCACAGCATCAGCATGTGCCTCAGCACAGAAGCTGACAGAGGTGATGCTGGCAAAAGCCATCACACATGCTTAGTCCTGGAGAAAAAAGAAAGCCATTGGCACAACACAGCTCACAGCTACAACCAGAGTGCAAGCAGAAGTGCTCTCTAGCTGGCAGAAGTCACATTTTCCATAGGCAAAGGGGATGGGGGGAGCTCACTTGCATCAGGTCTGTAAGGAAAACTCTCCAGGGCAGACAAGCCAGCAAGCGGAAGGAAGGAGGAGGGAGGCTCACACTACGGACTTCCTTGGGTCAGACAAAGGGTTGGGACTGGGTCTGTGTGACTCACCGTGCTTTTCTGAG
>NW_008663061.1:0-50906 GCF_000695815.1 Acanthisitta chloris | reverse complement strand
CCCTGGGCCAGTACTGGAGAGAAACATGTGAATTTGAAGAGCTGCTGTTAGAAACTATCCCTTTGCAACCTGCACAACAAAGACACTACCCATGAGCTGCTGGTACAGGAGAATCCCCTTCCACCCACTGCTTTGTGTGTAGCTGAAAATATCCACTGGTACCACCAGATGGACAGGACACCCAGTCTTCTGCTTTCAGACACAGTTCTGCGAACGGTCTTCAAAGGCAAAACCACCGAGAAAGAACAGCTCAGCAAAGTATCCCCAAATTTCTCCAGTCCCGAGCTGTGGCACATTTGCTGCTTTCTCACTTCTTGCCAAGTCTAGAGCTGCCGGGTTGGGCCCCCACCCTCCCCTCTGGCACAACTACTCCTTACAGCTTGGAAGCTATTTTTTCCCACCCAGCTATCTAAAAAAAAAAAAAATTTAAAAATGGCATGAAAGTTTCTATCATCCTGAAAACATGCCAACTGCGAAGGCGACTCAGTGTCTCAGACGCCTGTTTCCTGGCAGATTTTATGTCCTTTGCTCAACTGCCTGGATGGCGGGGGCAGGAGATGCCTGCAGCAGCCTGTGAACTGGAGTTCTAAACACTCACATGTTTAACTGCTGCTAAATTCCTAGGGGACCAACATTTTCAAACAGTGGGCTAAGAGCTACACACACAGCCAAGTGATGTCAGCCCATCCCAGGTGAAGGAAAGAATCATAGAATTTTTGGGGGTTGTGCTCAACTGCCTGGATGGCGGGGGCAGGAGATGCCTGCAGCAGCCTGTGAACTGGAGTTCTAAACACTCACATGTTTAACTGCTGCTAAATTCCTAGGGGACCAACATTTTCAAACAGTGGGCTAAGAGCTACACACACAGCCAAGTGATGTCAGCCCATCCCAGGTGAAGGAAAGAATCATAGAATTTTTGGGGGTTGGCATGGACAGGTCATCTCCCTGCCATGGGCAGGGACACCTCCTCACTAGATCAGGTTGCTCAAGGCTTTAGCCAACCTGCATTGAACACTGCCAGGGTTGGGGCAGCCACAGCTTGCCTGGGCAACTTGTGCCAGTGTCTCACCACCCTCACAGGGAAAAACTTCTGCCTAATATCTAGCCTAAATTTCCCCTCCTTCAATTTCAACCCATTACCCCTTGTCCTGTTACTGCAGCTCCTAACACAGAGTCCCTCTCCAGCCTACCTGGAGTCCCTCCAGATCCTGGAAGGTGCTATGAGGTCTCCACACAACCTTCTCTTCTCCAGGCTGAATAGCCCCAAATCCCTGAGCCTGTCTTCATAGGGAACATGCTCCTGCCCTCTTACCAACTTCATGGCCTCCTCCAGACTTGCTCCAACACTTCCATGTCCTTCTTCTGCTGAGGACACCAGAACTGTGTGCAGTATTCCAGGTGGGTCTCACAAGAGCAGAGCATGGGGGGGGACTCACTTCCTTTGACCTGCTGCCCAGACTCCTTTGGATGCAGTGAAAGGTGTGAATGTGCTGCACAGTGATGCTGTGCACGGAGATGAAGAGCCACCAGCATGGATACAGCTGCAGGAGGTAACAAGGGAGGTCACCCGGCTTAACATCTCCACCTCAGTACAGCTACCAGGCAGTACAGAGGGGGATCACCCTGCTCCACATCTCCACTTGGTCAGTCACCCCTTCACTTCTCAGATAATGAGGCTTCAGTTCCACTGGCTCCCACTGGTGTGAAGAGAAGGGATGGGACCCAGCATGTAGGCTGAGCAGGGGAGAAGTGCTGGATGACTGCACTGCTGGTGTCCCAACTTCCACTGACCACCTAAAAGCACTGGGACATCCATGTGCAGCTCGAGATGTGGGGACAGTCCCTACCTTGATGCCACCCTGGAAAGAGCCACACACAGAGTCCTTCAGCCTGATGATGCTTTCTGGAGCTCCAAAGTGCTTGGAGCTGGTTTTGCACACAGAAATTCCCTTTCCAGCCCAAAACTGCACAGCATCAGTAAAAAACTGCATAGGATGAGAACAAGATGGAGTTCCATCAGGCTTTACTCTTTTAGAGGTAGAAGAAAACTTCTTCTTGGCACATGACCCACAGCAACATCTATCCCAGCACCTACCTATAACCAGCCCTGGTGCCAGCTGAGGATTTTCCCAAACATTTCAATCCAGGCCATTCAATCAATCCTCCAACACTTATGCCACTTGAAACCATCAGGGAAAAGAAAACTAAGCAGTCTGGCAAGACAGGGATTGATAGCCTTGCAGATTTGTTTTCACCCTAGGGACAAGTTACCAGGCAGAACATGCCATGCCAGCTGCCTCCTGCCCCCCCCCCCCCCCCCCCCCCCCCTTCTCCATCCACTCAAGAGCTCTGTTTACTAACAAGAGCCTTCCTCCTCCTTTGTACCTAGAATCATGGAATCATACAATGGTTTCAGTTGAAAAAACCTAAAACCTCAGCCAGTTCCACCCCCTGCCATGGGCAAGGACACCTTCCACTGGCCCAGGTTGCTCCAAGCCCCATCCAACCTGGCCTTGAACACTTTCAGGGATGGGGCAGCCACAGCTTCTCTGGGCAACTTGTGCCAGTGTCTCAGCACCTTCACAGGGAAGAATTTCTTCCCAATATCCGATCTAACCTCACCCTCTGTCAGTGGGAAGCCAATTCCTCCCTGTCCTATTGCTCTGTGCTCTTATCCAAAGGCTCTTCCAGCTGTCTCAGAGCCCCTTCAGGCAGGGGGGCAGGTGCTCTAAGGACACATGTTGGGATGCTTCCTACAGGACAGACCAATCAGGGAACACGAACAGGCCAAAAGGGATGAGCATCACCCATGGGAAGCACATGCTCCAGGGCAGGAGGAAGGCAAATATATGAGCTAGATGTGATCTGTAGTGACTTCACATGACCCGTGCTGCATGCTACAGCAGTAGTCTCCTTATCCACTGCACACATGGAAAAAAACAACTATTTTAAGTCATTTTTCCAGCGATGGGAACAAGCTCATCATTCAATTCCTACTTAACAAAACAAGAGCCAGACAAACTCAGTGCTGTGTGAAGGTGCGTTTATTCCAAAGCCAAATTTCTCACATAAAACAATGTCTATCAACAGCAGCACTGGTTCTGACACAGGTCTCCCACAGCCTCCTGGGGTCCAGGGCTTGGGGTCCTGAACCATCCCGACAGAGCAATCAGGAATCTCTTCTCAGAGTTGTCAGAAATGGGAGTGAAATGACAGAAAACAGATACATGTCCACTGGCCCATTTTCAGAAATCATGCCTGCTCAGAGAAGAGCAAATGCATCAAGACACTTTGCAGGGCTATTAATGCCTGCACAAAGCTCTCACAGAGCACCCTGTTCCATGCAGGCTGCCTGCAAAGGAGCAGCTGCCCCTGTCAGGAGAGAGCTGTGTTATTCCCAAAGACAGAAACCAGGGCTGTTGGATTTAATAATCTGCTGAACTGCTTCCAAGGACCAAAGTGGCTGAGAGGTCGTGTCAGTGATGTGCTTCTTTGCAGCCTGGAGCCCTCACACCAGCCTCAGTGTGCACGTCTGGTCCCAGCTTACTCTCTAAAGGGGTTTCCCTTCTTCCTCCTGCCTCAGCCTCTTGGAGAGGTGCTCACCGATGGCCATGAAGGGGTTGGCTCTGTACTTGGGATCAGTGATTACCTCATGAAACCGAGCCACTTCCTCCTCTCTGAGAAAAGAAAAATAACACACCAATACTTTAAATGGCTCATGCAAAAGGAACTGAGCAGGTAAGGACCGAGCACATAAAGCAGCAGATTTCTGTCGAGACAGAGTGATCCTGGGTGTAAATCTCAGAAAGAAACAGCACAAGAAATAAATCTAATTCAGCCAACGGTGAAGCTCAAATTGCTGCCAGCTTCATGGGAGCCAGAGACTTGATCTCACGCCACGAGACAGAAACAATCATGTTAGTGTCCAGCATCACTTGGAAATGGGTTTTTTTAGAGCTTTTCTCCAGTAAATCAGGAACAAGAGACTGTGGATATCTGGTAAATCACTAGGAATGAAAATGACTTCAGATTGCACCAGCTCAAAAGCAGATTCTGCTTTCAAGAGCTCATCAACCAACTCTCTTTATTGCTGAACACTGAGACTTGGTAATCCTACGTGCAACAACAGTTAGACACCATGGGAAGAGCATGACAGAATTATCTCTGCATGCCTGGTCACGGCTGGATGCTGTGGACATGGTCTTGTAAAAAGCAAGCAAGCCGGAAGGAACAAGAACAGAGCAGGAACGTGAAAAAAAGCCCTACGAGTTTTCACATAGCTACATCCATCGCAGCATTCCCATCTCCCTCAGACTGCCAGGCTCTCCACAGCCTCACCAGACACATTTGGCAGCACTCAGCTACTTGTCTCCCAAGTATGGCCCTTCCCTTCAATGCCAGCTCTGCCCCTGCCAGAGGAGCACAAAGAGGAGCCAAACCTGAAGCTCGGGTTGTGGCAGTTGAGAAAATATGATGAGGCTTAGGGAATCTCCTATCCTAACTAACATCCTAGGAAATCAACCTCAAGACCTTCCTCCAAACTTTTTCCCTCCCAAGAAGCACAGACTTCCCAGATGACTGTGGTGGGATACATGCCAGTACTGAGCACATCTGTCCCATTTTGTGCAGAGGAGAAGAGAAGGACACGGGATCCTTAGCTTGGTGTTACAGGAGACCTTGGTGGGGTTGCCTATTCAGATTTAGATCTGTATACAAGCTCCTTCTCAAGCACTGTTCCTCACTCACAAGATCCAGCACAGTGAGACTCTCACTGATGGTACTCAAGGGTTCTGCAGTGAGCCAAGGAGAGACTCATTCAGAGTCACAGAATAACAAGAGAAGGACACGGGATCCTTAGCTTGGTGTTACAGGAGACCTTGGTGGGGTTGCCTATTCAGATTTAGATCTGTATACAAGCTCCTTCTCAAGCACTGTTCCTCACTCACAAGATCCAGCACAGTGAGACTCTCACTGATGGTACTCAAGGGTTCTGCAGTGAGCCAAGGAGAGACTCATTCAGAGTCACAGAATAACAGAATGGTATGGGTTGGAAGGGACCTTAAAGATCAGTCCCACCCACCCCCCTGCCACAGGCAGGGACACCTTCCACTGGCCCAGGTTGCTCCAAGCTGTGTCTAACCTCACCTTGAACACTTTCAGGGATGGAGCAGCCACAGCTTCTCCGGGAAACCTGTGTGAGTGCCTCACCATCCTCATAGTCAAGAAAAAAAAAAGGTAAAGAAAGGCAGAACTGAGCAAGAAAGGCATCCCAGAAACAACACTGGTTGGTTTCTAACAGAGAAGGGTATCCATGGAGTGTGCTGGCAAGCAGTGCAGGGATCTGTAGCCTGACTGTCCAGCCTCTGTTTGAAGCTGAACAGCTCGGAACTGACAGAAATCCTGGAAACAAGAAAGCAAACGCTGCCAGATCACAGTGCCAAGCCCCAGGAGAGCTGTGCTGAGGGAAAATGAAGTTCTTGATGCCTGGTGGCAGTATAACTTATCCAACAGATTATACAGAGGAATAAGTAGTTGCCAGTAGTAAAGCCAGGAATTATTCCAAAGCATTTAGTCCCCTATCCTTGCTGATATTCAAAAGCTATGTGGACATGGGCCTGAGCAACCAGTTCCAGGTGACCCTGCATGATCAGAGGTGTTGGACCTGATGACCCCAGTGGTCCCTTCTAGTTTCAACCATTCTGCAAGGCTCAGAATGGACTGGACACTGAGAATTGGGTACTCACAGGAGTCGATGTTTCTGAGCCTGTTTCATCAGACAGAAGTCTATTGGTTCTGCCTTTACCTTTGCACAGCTGTGGAGAGAAGAAACAAAACAAGTGAGTGAGCATTAGAGAAAAGCAGTAATTTAGCAATGGCTGTGGAGATGGAAAAAGTCCAGGGATTCTGAATCTGTCTTCCTAGAAATGGTAATTGTCCTGCATGGAAATTGTCCTGAAAGGCAATTTCCACAGCCAGAAGGTAATGGAAGTGCAAACTACTTCTGCAACAGACTGACAGAGCAGGAAGCAAAGGCACTACAGGAAAACCGGATTACTTAGTTCCAGAAACTGGTCATTAGCTCTCCAGGCCCAGATCACTTTCTGCTTATTGCTGACCTCAGGTCAAACTGATCCTGTTGCTCAGAGAAGAGATCCCATCAAACTTCCTCTCACCATCACACGTGTCACCTCTGCACAGCTCATGTTCCCTGCTGGCACTGTGAAGCCTCAGCAGCCACCTGCTACAGACAATGCCATGGATGCTCAGCAGGAGGAGGGAACTGCCAGCCCTGCTCTGGATCCTGTTCTGGGACCACTGGGATATAACGTGTTGGAATGCAGGATGGTGCAATGTGCAGCGCAAGCACGGCAGCAGGCACGGATCTGCACTCTCTGTACCCATTCCTTATTCCTGGGCAAAGTCCAAGGAGACCAGAGGTGTAATCCCATCCCATGTGGTGCCAAGCACCAGCAGAGATTTACCACGAAGCCAGCACTGAGCTCCAGCAAGGGACATGCAGAAAGGGCAGAACTTGCTTTCAGAACTCAAAGGGCACAAGGGGAATTGCTGGTAGAGCTGGACATTAAGGCAAGGAGAAGTAATTTCCATTCTTCAGGATTACACGGATACAGAAGTAAACAGGAGAAGCAAGCTGGGAAGAGGATCTGCCTCCATGGGGTAGCTCCACTCTGATCTGCCCTGAGGTTGAGTCCCAGCACACAGCCCAAGGCGGGGGAAGAGGCTCAGCCTCCCATCCCTCTGTTGGGCTAGGGTTCAAGGAAGAATCTTTCCATGCTGGTGGGTGCTGGGGGACAGGACCTCCCACACCTGATAGGCCTCAGAGGTTAGGAAATGTGACACTTCCTCACTTTCTTTTCAAGACAGCAGGATTTTGTTGGCAGTGTTACAGTGGCCTCCTCTTCCTATTTCCTCTCTGACCCACTACCCTCCACCCTTTTATTCTGCCTTTTTTCCCCCATTCTTTCTTTCTTCCCTTATCTCATATTCCTTCACCTCACTTCCATCACCCTTCTCTACTCAATCAGCTCCTGCTCATTCTCCTTTCCTCTCCCTCTCCCCTTTTTTAAACTGCTCAACACAGGAAAAATTTCTTGTCCCGATTTGCCTGGAACAGTCACAGAAGCTCTGAGAAATTACTCCTCAAGCTGTATGGCAACCCATGATCATCAGTGCAGGATTTGCCAAACCCATGTGTGCCACCAAGTCACCATGGCAGCCCCTTCAGAGATGACCAGCCCTGCAGAGGCTGACAAAGCCTAAAGGAAAGCTGTTCTTGAGTACATCTCAGGCTGGATTTTCCCCACAAACCCACCAGCACACTGCCTCTTCACTTGGACCATGATATCAGCCCTGTTTCATTACACTTCATTGCCTTCATTCATTATAAAACAGAATAAAAACCTCCCTGTAATGCTCTTGTACCCAGGAGGAGATCAAATTCCTGGAGAACCTAATCTTTTATTAATAATGCTGACAAATCACCAGAGTATTACCCTTCCTTTCTGTAATGATTCAAATCCTATGAAAGCCTCCTCTGATTATTTCAAACACTTCTGCACACATGTCCAGCAAGCCAGAAGAAGTGAGCAAGGGGAAGAAGAGGCCTGTAGCTCCTCCATGCCCATACCAAGAGGGGCTGCTTTGAGGTTTGCATGTCATAGGCAATCTGGGTGACAAAAGCCAATGTCAAATTCCCACCCCCACTGTGCTGACTCAGGCTTCAAAAAGGACAGACTAGGGATTCCACGCCCCCACAGGAGGTCTGGGTTGGGGGAGAGAGGGAGCTGACAGCACATCTCCAAGGGTGTCAGGCTGGAGGTTTGTGCAAGATCACTGAACACTTCCAGGTGTGCCACATATCCTCTGTCATGGAGTATACTACAGAAAAAAACGTGATTGAAGTAGCTGGGAGGACTCTTTTGGCCAGTGTTTTGCCTTAAAGCATCATGCAGTAAATGGCCAGAGAGGGATAAGACTGGAGGAATGCAGCCTAGAGAAGAGAAGGCTCTGTGGATCCCTTAGAGCCTCCTCCAGTGCCTAGAGGGGCTCCAAGAGAGCTGGAGAGGGACTTTGGACAAGGGCCTGCAGGGACAGGACAAAGGGGAATGGTTTCAAAGTGACAGTGAGTAGGTTTAGATTAGATATTGGGAAGAAATTGTTCTCTGAGAGGGAGCTGAGGCACTGGCACAGGTTGCCCAGAGAAGCTGTGGCCAAGACATCCCTGAAGTGTTTAAGGCCAGGTTGGATGGGGCTTGGGGCAACCTGGTCTAGTGGAAGGTGTCCCTGCCCATGGCAGGGGGTGGGACAAGATGAACTTCAAGGTCCCTTCCAACTCAAACCATTCTAGGATTCTAAGATCAAGACAAGTGCACAGCCATATCCTCTCCAGTATTTGCCACTCAGAGACCTAGGGCCAGCTGTACTTTATATACACGCAGAACCCTCCATGAAGCTGTCCTCACTGGATTTGTCAGATCCCACCTGAACCCACAGGCTTCCCTCAGCTGTGACAACCTGCAGCAAGAAGCTGTGCAGAGCAGTGAGCCTCCTGCTTGTTCTGAACCTGTTACTCATTAGCTGCATTTGATGTCCCTTATATACTAGAAAACATGCGTACTAGAAAAGATCACATCATGACAGAAAGAAGGCAAAGCCACCTATTCAGGCTCAGGAAAGCTCTGGCCCCAAACTCCATCCAACCAGCTCTCAGTTCTCTGAAAGACTTGAAACTCTGTGTGTACTTTTGCTGTTCATTCCCAGTGAAAGAAAGGGCAGCCTGACAGAACGGTTGCATAGAGGGGGGGAAAAAACCAGAATTAAAATGTTATTCAAAAAATTAAAAGCCAAGTGAAGGAAAATTTTTTCCATGTTTAGATAGGAGGTTCACAGCTGCTGTTTGTCTGAGGAGTAACTTTCCAGGAGCACAGGGAACAGCCAACTCAGCCGTGCTCTTGGTCAAAGACATGTTGCAAGCCAATGGGCAAAAAAAGATTCTGGCCAGAGCGTAAAGCTCTGCTCAAAGGACTTGAACTGCCTCAGGAGAAAGCCTGGGTGAAGGTCTGGAAGGATAGAATGTCAGCCTGCAACACCTCCTGTTTGTCTGAGGAGTAACTTTCCAGGAGCACAGGGAACAGCCAACTCAGCCGTGCTCTTGGTCAAAGACATGTTGCAAGCCAATGGGCAAAAAAAGATTCTGGCCAGAGCGTAAAGCTCTGCTCAAAGGACTTGAACTGCCTCAGGAGAAAGCCTGGGTGAAGGTCTGGAAGGATAGAATGTCAGCCTGCAACACCTCAAGTTTATCTTTCAGCAGCATTACACTCAGGACACTTTTGTGTCACTCCCACAGCTCTCAGGATCTGGATGCTCCTGGCCTGTTTCATGCCAAGCCTCATCTGAGCATTGTGGTTCCCCTCTTAGCTGTGCATTCAGAAGACCTTTAATCTTTCTTTCTTGTGTCAAGTGAAGCATGGAAAGGAGTGAAACACAGCTAAGAATGAGACCCTGTTCTCCTGACCACTGCCTGTAGCTACAAGCTGAGCTGAAGGATGCTTAATTCTGCAAGAAGAAGGGAGATACATAGCCCATACCCAAATGACACATACCTCTTGGGTGCTTTCCTGCCCCTGCCACCCGTGGCCAGGTCAGAGAGCTCAGGTAGGGCTTCCATCAGTGGCTGCATGTCTCCCACCACAGGTGTTGCTTTCCGCTTCGCTTTGGCTTTTTGCTTCTCCTTGGCTATTTTCACACTTTCTATTTCTGAATCAGAAACAAGGCATTACTGAAGGAAAGGGAAGCATCTGCAGGAGATAACCCCTGAGATAAGAAATTCATAGGCTGCTTCACCATCTACAGGAACAGCAGGCCAGGGGCAATTTAAACCAAGGAAAAACCAAAAATAATGAAGCTGGGTCACTCCCTCCCTTGCTGTCTTTGCTTATAAATACATACATCCCTACTGACATTGCAATAGGAAGTGAAATTCCCAGACTGATTTTTGACTGAACTGTTTTCATCCCTTATACTGCTCATTGCTCACAGCAACACAGCACAAGAGTCCTGGGGTGGAAAAAACCCACACTGACCTTGCTTGGATTTAGGAGACAGACTCAAGAGGGAAGAGACAAACTAAATACCATCAGCTCCACATCTGGCCTAAAGCAGACACAGCCCGATCTCTGCTTTGCTGTTGCCACCAAACAGTGGTCTCCAAGCACAGGCAGAAAAGATAGACTTAATTTCAGTTGTTTACTTAGTTTGCAGTGAGTCAAGGTCTTACCTTCATGACTCATGGTGGAGTGCAAGCAGTCAGATGCTGGATAAACTTGGACCCTTGGAAAAGCACTGCAACAAGTCGCAGAGACAGATGGCTTTTCCTCAGGACCATGTTTCTCAATCTCCCTGCAGCAGCTCTGAAAAGGCTGAAGACACAGAAAGCCCCACAAATGTTCCAGCAGTCCCCCTCTTGGCCATGGGAAATGGGCATTGAAAGCTACAGGCTTCTGCCTCAGTCCTTGAGGCTCCCTGGTGTAGTAATAAGTCTCACAGCTGCCCAAACATCACAGAGCCAGCAGCTTCCAGGGTGAGCCCCAGCAGAGTATGTCCTTTAGGACAGCCCACAAAATCCCAGCATCGCTACAAGTCTCCAAGATGCCCCAATCTGACCCAGAAGTCCCTTGGATAACTGCAAGGATGTGCTTCAGTGCTGAGCTAGAAACTCCTTGTGTGCACGTGACAGAGCGCCAGAAGCCATGGGACAAGCTGGTGACATACGGAGGCCAACAGCTTCCAAGGCAGCACGGCCACAGAAGCCCAAGTATTTTTGGTGGGAGCAGAAAAGCAGTCAGTTCCACATACAGACCACAATCCTGAGCCTAATCCTGCTCCCACAGTCAAGGAAGCAGAACTCAACTCAGTGTCTGACTCCTGGCTCCTTTAATACCTTTGTCTGGTTCACTCTCCAGCTCAGTTGAGTTGAAGAGCAACAGTTTTTCATGAACTGTAATTTTGCTGTACATGGATGTTTGTGACAAATCTGGATTGGAAATGCTTCTCCTCACAGCAACTCCTGCCAAGAACACAGCTTTCTGTTCTGCATCACTTCTTTTTTTGGCCTGGCTTTATGAAGCTGCCTACTTCAGTGTTTTCATAAACAGTATGTACTCAAAATTTTCAGACACCTGATTCTGCGCAAACATCCCAAATTCTTTTCCTATGAAGTCTTGTTCGCCTGAGGAGCCATGCAATATACGTATTTTTAAATGAGCATACTTCTAATGTCTGAAGCATTGCATAAGTTTTTTTCCCCTCTCTAGTCTCTCCTAAGATTATTTATTGGAATGGAAGAAAGCTCCCAGTTTTGCATTTGCACGGCTGGGCTGAGCTTTAGTTCCCAGGGTCTTGGCATCCAATGTCACAAAAGCAGCCCTGGGACAAGAAGAAACAACAAACTCTTGGGAAGATTTAGGAAAACAGATTCGTAATGCTAACAACTTTAGCAGTCCAAGTTGGGTTCTCTTTTGGGGGGCAAAAGAACTGCAGGGTTTTTAGGTACATTTGTGCCTGTAAAGCACTTCTAACACCTAGTATCTTGCAAGACAGAGATTATTTGGCCTGGAGTTTACTGGTTTGGTGTTCTCCTCAAAGCAAAGACTCTGCATTTCATTTGTATTCCCTCAGTTCAGTAATTTCAGAGCCCAGAGAGGGGGAAAGAGGCCACAGCAGGGCCAAAATAACACACACGATCTTGGGAAGGACTGATGCTACACAGGCATCAGGAGGGCAGGATTAAGAAAACACACCTGGGCTTTTCCAAGGCAGCTGACCTTGACCAGCACAGCCATCTATGCTTTGTGTCCGAGGGCTGCAGATGTCCAAGGCACTGGGAAGCTGTCAGCTGTGTAACTGGGAGGAGGTTTCCTTCACACTCATGGTGTTAAAATTCTCAGCTTTTTATCTAAGAGGAGCCAGACATGCCTTCACTGCAACTGGTGAAATCACAGGCTGATGGACTTGAGCTCAGAGCTCAGGTGCAGAGAGCATATGGTGTAGCAGAAAGCCACATCCCTCAGCCCCCAAAACTGTCTGTCTCAAGCTCTGTTGGGCAAGAAGGTGTTAAGGGAAAAGCTTGTTCTAAGAACAGCTCCAGGTGACACAAGGAATCCCTCTGCTACATTGGGTAGGACAGCATGGTCTCTTACTGTGCTGAAACACTCAAAGCAAAAATACAGACACTTCCCACAGCAAATACAAGCATTTCTGCCTTGGGCTGGTTTTGTTTAGCTCATATTTCACAGCCTCGAGAAAGGCCAGACTGTCTGGTAACTAGGTTCACTGACTTGTAGCATGTGGGAAAGAGCAGTAACACAAGCAGCAGTGCCCAGAGTCCTCCCCTTCTGAGAGACACGAGGGCCTACTGCAGGTTGAGTTTTGGGAGGTTTGGGATTGGCAGCATGAGGCTCAGCTCCAGGCTGTCCTACCATCCCCAGAGCTCCTTGGGGAGCAGGACCTCTACACAGCTAGTAATATCTGTACCAGAGCTTTAAAAGATTGAAAAACATGCTAAAACCTTACATGGACACAGTGTCCTATCTGGATAAAGAAAGGATTTACATAGTCATTTATACCACATATGGAGGAAGACCACTAGTAGATTTGAGGCAATGACTTGGTCTTAGTGCAAAACACTGAGAATCAAGACATGGGACTTCTACCCCACGTGCCAGGGAGCAGGTGTGAAGGTTTCTGAGAAGCATTCAGCCTCTCCCAGCACTGTCACCCACACCCAACATACAGAGAGCACCAGCAGAGCTACACTGTGCCATGCAAGAGTACTCACTCTGCAGCCACCTCTCCTTCCTCAGCTTCATCTTTTCTTTCTTTGAAAGAACTGTCTTTTCTTCGAAACCTAGAAGAGAAGAGACATGAGATGGAGCCTGGCTCCTGCACCACAGATTTCCTTCAACCCATGATGCTTCTGGACTTTCTGGCAGGCCAGATAGGCTGCAGGCACGCAAGGGGCTACACTGCACCTCAACTTTAGCCAAACAAATCAAACCTCCCTTGCTGTTGGTTAAAAAATAAGAAACCAGCAAGTAGATCAGATCATCAGCATACAATCCAGGAATGGTTTGGGCTGGAATAGACCTTCAAGCTCATCCCATTCCAGCCTCCCTGCCATGGGCAGGAACAACCTCCACTAGCCCATGTTGCTCCAAACCCCATCCAACCTGGCCTGGAACACTTCCAGAGATGGGACAGACACAGCATCTCTAGGCAACCTGGGCCAGTGTCTTGCCACCCTCACAGGGAAGAATTCCTTCCCAATATCCCATCTACCCCTGCTCTGTGGCAGTGGGAAGCCATTCCCTGTGCCCTGTCCTTCCAGGCCATTGTCCAAGTTCCTCTGCAGCTCTCCTGGAGCCCCTTTAGGCACTGGAAGGGGCTCTAAGGTCTCCTTGGAGCCTTCTCTTCTCCAACCTGGCCTTGAACACTACCAGGGATGGAGCAACCACAGTCTCTGGGCAGCCAGTGTCTCACCACCCTTACAGGGAAGGATTTCTTGAGCACCATAGCCAGGGCAGCCCTAAGGAGCAGCTGATTACTAACAGCTCTAAAAAAGCCTAGGACCTATTATTTACCAAATTCAGTATTTGGAAAGCAGCTGTTGTGCACTGATATCCAATATCAAGTATAATAACACTACAAAGATTTTTACTGGACGTCCATTGCAGATGCTATAAAATTATATCTTATCTCCAGTGGTTAAAACAAAATTGACTTTAGTCAAGTTTTCTCCTGAAATGTGCTGGGAATACCAGAATGCCAATGGAGGTAGAAGCTCCCCCCAAAGATCACTCCTCTTACCTTAGCTTATTATTGAGCCTGGAAAAGAGAAAATACACTTTTTTTCCCCCAAAAGAAACAGAAGAAAGGAATTCTGAAAACAACTCACTGAGGACAGCTATCCTGAAGCTGTGAATCTCTTAGGACCATTTTTAATAAAAAAGCAGGATCATCTTTTAGTAATTCCTGAAGATCAGAACAAGCCTGCTGGGCCTGGGGGGACCTCTCCATAAAGCCAACAATCACCACCATGTTTTAAGTTTCTAGAGGACGTGGAGAACAAAGCTGAAGCTTTCACTGCCTCGTGTGCCAGAAAAATACATTCCAGCACTCAATGCATCCGAAAAGCAAGAAATAAACCCACGTTTGTTGTGGTATCAAAGCAGACGCTGAAACAACAAACTGCATGTTCCAATAACCAATTCTGAGCTCTGCCCACCCCTACCACCCCAGGTTTCTGTGGTCACAGGGCAAAAAGGATGAGTTATGGCCAAGGGGCACGTGGCACCCCGATGCACAGGAGCCCCTGGCTGACCCAGCCTGCCCAGATCTCAGCCACAGTAGTGCTGGGGAGATCTGCCCCTCCTCTGGAAACATGCTCATGGCTTCACTGGGAAAGAGATTTGTTAATGAAAATAAAATTTTTAAAAAACAAGCATTCAGCCAATTCTAGTCATTACTGCAATTCAGGGGGTTATTTTTCCCCCCCAAAGGGCAGCAGAATATTTAAGGATACACAAAAGCTGTTTGCTTGGCAGGGACTCAACTTTGCTGCTGGCCAGGGATGGTGGGCAGCACCCAGGCCCACAACTGTGGATCGCCAGAAGGGTGCCTGGGGGAAAGGAGCCTGATCCCTCCTCTGCCAACAGCCAGTTCCTGTCCTTTTCCACCATCTGCTCCCCAGACACTCCATTTTTCATATCCCATCCTGCCCCTCAGAAAGGCTGTTTTACTGCTAAAAGGTGCCAAGTTGTGTTTGGCACCTTTCAGTTGCAATGCCAAGTCCCAAAGCTGCTAGAAACCCACCTGAGAAGAGTGGAAGAAGAATTTAGCTGGTTAATTACTGGTACAGACTGTCCCCAAGGTAGTCTTTTGGGTTTATTTAGCCTGCAAGCACCTGTAAGATCAAAGCCAGATTGCAGCTCCACTTGAATTATTTCCCTGTGAAACCAGAAGGGTTTGGGTCCTCCCCTCCAGCCCATTCCACAGGTAATTTAAGAACACTTGCCTTTCCTCCTTCTGCATGGAGGAAAGGCAAGCAAACCCCATATACATTAGCTGAGAGTAATTTCCATGCTGTAAATGTGACAATTATTCCTTTCAGCGAGGACATGTTCTCTGTTTCTTCCCTCTGATCTGTGCCATACAAAACATCTCAGATATAAACAGATCAAAAAAAACCCACCACACAATAGCTTTTTGCCTCCTACATCAAGTGTTTGATGCTACTCCTGGCAATGCTCAGGATTCTGCTTTTCTGACAGAGAAGCCTAGATGATCTAGACCCAACCCCCTGCCCTGGGCAGGGACACCTCCCACCAGACCAGACTGCTCAAGGCTTCATCCAGCCTGGCTTTGAACACTGCCAGGGTTGGGGCAGCCACAGCCTCCCTGGGCAACTTGTGCCAGTGTCTCACCACCCTCACAGGAAAAGCTTCCATTTAATACTTAACCTAAATTTCCCCTCCTTCAATTGGAACTTGTTACCCCTTGTCCTATCACTGCAGTTCCTAACAGAGTCCCTCTCCCCTATTCCCAGAACCCTAATGATACATAACAGTTGAGCAGCAACAGCTTTAAACACAGTATTTTGGCAAGACAGGGTAGTGCATAAATTGAAGTTAAATAACAACAGATGTGTTAATTTTAGCCTCCATTGTATAACAGCAGCAAAAATGAGCATATGCCTCCAGCTGTGGGATGAGCGCACGAAAGAAAGCCACAGAGCACATCCAAAAGCAGAAGGCTGGGTGTGGTTTTGGCTTGTTTTTTTAAAATCACAGTGTCATTTGTAAATTGTCCAACACCCTTGTCCAATGAAAGGGCCTGGGAAATGGTAACCGCAGTCTCCTGGGGCACACACAACAGCAGTGTGACCTGACAGATGTTAGCGCACAACTGCTGGAGCTGTTCTTATTCCTCTAGGAAGAGAGCTGAGGGACAACATGGACCAGGTAAAATGTCAGCCAAGGTATCCTCTGGCAGAGACGATGCTCCATGGGAGCCAGCCTGGCCTCATCCCACCCACCAGCTCCCAATCAGTGACCTGCAGCTCCACTGCTCCCAAAAGCATCAATGCAGAAGTGTCCGAGGAGGCTGTGTCAGTACTGGGACCAAGGCTTGGAGGTGGCAAGAACATGCAGGGGGTTGGGATCTGGACTTTTTGCCCTCTTGCTGTCAGAGGAACCCCCAGAAACAGCCTGGTAGCCTGAATGGCACAGAGACCACAAATTGGGGTTTTACCCAGTCCAAACCCTGCCACACCCTGAGCAGGCTCAGAAACCAGTGCTGGAGGAAAAGATGCCAGTTCCTGCTGGGAGAGGTTTCACCATGGATACAGCATTTGTTATCTACCTTCCACAACAAGCTACACTATTTTTGTTCACACCAGCACACAAGCTTTCCTCCTGCCCCAATGAGCAAAGCATCCTATGCAAAGTGGGATCTGCATTCTCAAGCCCTCCAGATCTCCTGGTTATTTAAAGCAAAGCTGAATTCCAAGCCTAGCTTCCCATTTGAGACCCAGAGGAGCAGCTCGACTCGTGTCCTCACAACAAGGTCATGCCTCTGTCAGGCCTGGTAAACATATCCCCAGGCTTCAACCAGCTCCAGCAAGGGCACGAGGCCTCCCTGTGCAGCAGAGCTGAGACTCAGCCACAGAAGCACACGAGTGACATGCCATTTGAAGCAGGAGCACTTCCCCTCAGGGGCTGACTGGGAAGTCACAATCTGCACAGCACTCTGTGAAAGGCAACTCCAGAGACAAAGTCTGTCCTCCTAAGCGATGTCTTAAGCACTGCTGGCACACTCAGCCCCTGCCACAAGATAAAAGTACCTCCTCCTCTGCCCAAGGAGGAGCCTTCCCCAGCATAGGGGCTGACCTCCAAGGAGTCAGTCACATAGAAAATGCTCAAGGTGGTCCAGTGTGTCGCTGTCCCTAAAGCCACTTCTGAGGCTAGGAGGTTATTTTTATAACCAAGGCAGAAAGAGGCGACTTGCTGCAGGGTTAACATATTAATTATGTGTAACAGTATGTCAGTCCAGTGCTGTTTGTTACCTACTGGCTTACATAGCCTCTGTGTGTGTCGAGAGGAAGGACATAGGAGGACCTTGGAGCCATGTGCTGGATTTGCTTTCAGTTTTGCCTTTTAGTAGTTACAAGTCCCTTGACCAGTAGTGGTGGTCTGGGCATTGCTGTTTTGCTGCTGCTGTTGTTTCTTGCCTGTTCCTCCTCGTTACTCTCTGCCAATCACAAATTTCCAGAAGCCTTGCACCACCTCAGTGGTTACTGCAGAATCTGTTGAGAGACAGACTGGAGTACTTCCAGGTAAGATCTCCCTTCTGGGAGCTTCCTGGGCAGTGGCAGCACCTCCCTAACTCAGACAGAGGACCTGTCCGTGGTTGACCTGACCAGGAGCTGAGTAGCAGCTTGGTGGAAGATGCCTTCTCCTGTCAGGTCTCCACATCACAGAGGCTGCAAATAACTGCAACTTGTCCTCTCTGCTCCCTGGTGGTCTTCACTGCTCTGACTCTCACCCCACCCACAGAGTGCATACATTGTGGATGCATGGCTTAATACAGAAAAAAAGAATGTTCCTGTGCTGTGAAGCCTTGCTACCAGTGCTAGATTTCTGAACCAAGCATGCCATGAGGACTGCAGAATGCCTTGGCTAAGCCACCTGCTTGGCATTGCCATCTCATGGCACGGAGAATCACAGAATGGTTTGCATTAGAAGGGACCTCAAAGTCCATCTAGTTCCAACCCCCCTGCCAAGGGCAGGGACGCCTTCCACTTAGACCAGGTTGCTCCAAGCCCCATCCAGCCTGGTGTTAGGGGAGAAATACCCACAAGAAGTAGTGCTGGGGGACAGCAGGACAACCATGTGGCCTCTGTTTTATTTTGTTCATGATTTCCATTAGTAACTCTCTTCTATCAGACCAGACCTGTTACTAGTCCAGGACACTGAAATGCTTTTCACATACATTTTGAAAATTTCTCATAAAAAGCGAAAAAAAACCCCAAGTATTTGCTATCAGCATGTCCTGCAGAAAGCATCATTTTTTGAGTATTTTTTTCTATAAAGTCATTTGTCCTTATTACATTGCAAATGCACAGTTTTGTCTGAATGTGGGTGCTGCCACTCACCTTCCTTTTTCCTGCTGCTTTCACATTTGTCTGTCCTTTCTATGGGAGTCTTGCACAACTACAGTGAGCACCAGGCAAACCAACCTCTGTGCTCAGCAAATTTGGAGGGACCACCTTGCTGTTTTTCCACTGAGCACAGAACCAGAAAATGATAGGACAAGGGGGAACGGTTTCGAGCTAAAAGAGGAGAGATTTAGATTAGGTGTTAAGAAGAAATTCTTGACTGTGAGGAACTGGCACAGGTTTCCCACAAAAGCTGTGAATGCCCCATCCCTGGGCATGTTGGATCACTCTTTATTTCTCTTAGTGTCTCTTCTGCACCAACAAAAAAAAAAAAAAAAGCAGGCCTCAGTACCTTTCGAATGCTTCAAAAACCACAGAACAAATGCAGAAAGGCTCACCCACACACAGGTGCCCTGGGAAACACATGCTGTGGCAGGGACTTTCCACGCCCAGGTGTGATTTAACTCAAGAAACAGGGTTTTCCAGCCCCACAAACAGTTTAAATACCTGGATTTAATTTTACACTCAGCAGCTCTCAGCAGGTTCTGCTGCACCTTCCAGTCTCACGAAAGGTCACTCATTCCAAAGAGAAGAGCAGCACGGGCCCAGGGCATCAATGCACCATCCCCGGAAGTGCTCAAAAAGTGTGTGGATGTGGCACCTGGGGACATGGTTTAGTGATGTACCTGGCAGTGTTGGAGAATGGTTAGACTCAGTCTTAGAGGGCTTTTCCAACCTTAATGATTCCATGATTCTATGAATGGCAAAGCCTTCTTGCAATCAAGCTGATCCGATATGCTGTAGGTCTGCAGCAGAGCCTTGGATTTTTCCCAGTCAACAAACCTGACCATCCCAACATCCTGCCTTTCTGACTGTGAGCAGAGAAACCCCACCAGTGGCTTCTCAGGGCAACTTCATGACCCCAGACTCCTCAGAGAGGGGAAGCAACCACATTCCCTTTGCTTTCACCACCCATGTACAAGCCTCAGAATGACATCTCCAAGAAGTGCAGGTGAGGGAGCCAAGGCTGAATGTTGCTCCCGGCAGCACCAGGGCAGCCTGGAACTGCAATGCACTTCCCTCTCTCACCTAAGGGAAACAATGCTGATCAGCTCAAGATAGTCCTTAAGAAACATGAACCTCCCAGATTAGAAAGCTGGTGAGCTGGTACAGTGGCATCAAGCATTGCCATCCAGCTAAAGCAGCTTCCCCTGCTGCATTCCGATACAGGAGAAGATAGAGGAATATATGTAAGGATATATATTCAGATAAATGGCTATGCAAAGACCTCAAGACCAAACTCTCAGGGGAGAGCTTCCCTGGGAGCATGAGCAGCCCTCACTTCCCACACACACCAGCCTTCCCAAAGTTGCAGTATTCAGCCCTAGCAAAGGTTTTGCAGGTAAGCAGCACATAACCCTCCCTGGGAGCACACCCACTATACCTGCATCCCTGTTCCTGCTGGTCCAACAGGAATTGTAGTGTCTCTGTTCCACTGCCAATTCCTTCCTTTGTCTGTGGAGATCTAGGAAGCTCCTTGTCCTCCTCCTTCCATCCAGCACTCACACTATTTCTGGGAAGCAGCACAACCTTGGCATATGAAGCAACTCCTTCACCTGCCTCCTCTCCATGGCATACACTTGCAGAGAAGTGACAGAGAGCAGCTGACCAGCTGGAGAGCATCTTTCCCAAAAAGGCCCTGGGAATCCTGGGAAAATCCAGTTGAGCACAAGTCTGTCATGTGCCCTTGCAGCAACAGCAGCCAACTCTGTCTGGGGATGCTTTAGGAGTGCTGCCAGCAGGTCAAAACAGGTCATTCACTCCCTCTGCTCTGCTCTCACAAGACCCACCTGGTATACTGCGTGCAATTCTGGTGCCTTCAACATAAGAAGGACATGGAAATGTTGGATCCAGAGGAGAGGAGGCCACAAAGTTGCTAAGAGGACTGGAGCATCTCCCCTATGAAGACAGCCTGAGGGAGCTGGAGTCTTTCAGCCTGGAGAAGAGAAGGTTGTTTGGAGACCTCAGAGCAACTTTTCAATATCTGAAGGGCCTACAAGGGAGCCAGAGAGGGACTCTGTTAGGAGCTACAGTGACAGGACAAGGGGTAACGAGTTCAAATTGAAAGATGGGAAATTTAGGTTAGGTACTAGGAAAAAGGTTTTCCTGTGAGGGTGGTGAGACACTGGCACAAGTTGCCCAGGGAGGCTGTGGCTGCCCCAACCCTGGCAGTGTTCAAAGTCAGGTTAGATAAAGCCTTGAGCAATCTGGTCTGGTGGTAGGTGTCCCTGCCCAGGGCAGGGAGTTGGGACTAGATGATTTCTAAGGTCCATTCCAACCCCTAACAGTTCTATGGTTCCTCTCTGCTCAGCACTGCTGAGGCCACATCTGGAGTGAGGGGTCCACTCCTGGGCTCCCCAGTACAAGGAAGATATGCACTTGAGGGGGTTAACCCAGCTAAGGGCCACTAAAATGATTAAGGGACTGGAGTATCATTCACTTGAGGAGAGGCTGAAACAGCTGGAAAAGTGGTCACAGGGGAAATCCTATCCATGTGCATAAAACCTGACAGGAAGAAAGGAGAAGAGGGAGCCAGACTGTTCCCAGTGGTGGCCAGTGACAAGAGACAATGGGCACGCATTGAACCACTTGTTTTGGGGTTAATTTTTACGATTTTTTAACTGACAGAGGGTTATGGAGCCTCCCAGTCTCCAGCCATGGAAATATTCAAAACCTGACTAGACACGGTCATGGACAACCTGCTATATCTAACCCTGCTTAGAGAGAGACTGAACTAGATAATCCTGAGAGGTTCCCTCCAGCCTTTACAACTTTCTGATTATGTGCAACAACCAAAACAAAAATTCAGACCCTTTTCATGGATGCACCTATTTTCAACACCCCAGTGGGGGGTAATCCTTGATACTTCCTGTAAAAACAAAACACTTGCCTGGCACGGCAAAGCACTGGGTTTTTTTCATTAGTTCATTTCATGATTTTTCATTCCTACCTTTACCTGCTATTGATTTCTAAAAAGTGCCACCATCATATCACATGAGGTTAGCACAGATCAGCTCTTGGCTCCAGTCTCAGCACATGCAAGGTAGCAGAATTTTGCTATCCAGTTTGTTTTCCATAAGGCAAGAGCACTAGAGGTATGGAGAGATGGAGCTTTCCAGCTGCCCCATGAGGACTTGGCCAGCACGATCTGGACAGAGCCATTCCCTTTGGAGCCCATCCTCAATTTATGTGCAGCAAGGAAAGCACACAGATCTGTAGCTCCCTTTGAAAAGTCACCTTGGTAACACAGTTCCTTCAGCAGGGATCTGTGAGGCAATGACTCATAGGTTTGCCATGCAACCTGAAAACAAGGTACTGGGGGCACTAGCAGGTATAGCTTGGAGCTGCTCTTACCCCTTGCAGCAAATATTTCTAAGGTTCTTAAAAATCATGGACACCACCAAGGTGGACCACCAAAGCAGCCTCCAGGTAGTCCCCAGCATGGCACCATTTGGACAGTTGGCAAGTTCTCTTCCATACAGAGCAAAAATTTACATTTTTAACAACAAAGACATATGCACAAGAGTTACTTGTGTGTACATTGCATGTTCAATAAGGAGAAGTGGGAAGAACAGAATACAATTTCTAGGAAAGCTTAAACAGCTACAAATCTCTGGAATGAGATTTTTCTGAGACCAAGAGTAATTAATGTTTACCAACGGGTAAATTCTCTCCTCAGGGCTTACCAAGGGAGACAGAACACTGAAATATCCCTGTGCTTTTTCATAACACCTTGCTGGCCTGTATTTGAATGAGATTTTCCCCAAAATATCTTTTCCTTTCCTACTAATAGGATTACCTTTGACTATATTGCCCTTTGAGAAGTTGGAAAAATTAGTTCAGGATCTCAGCAGTATTACACAGTGAAAGATCTAGATATGAGAGAGTTACACTACCAGATTTTAGCTTTTGCTTATAATTTATGCAAAAAGCAAGAAAACATTCACCTACCCTAATTTCCATGCCTGTTAATTCTATATTAGCAAGTAGATAATACAATGGGCATTTCCTAGGGAAGTTCTCCATTTCCAGCCACTGTTTCCTGCAACCCCTCCTGTACTGTTTTTGGGACCTGTCATTTCTTTTATGAGCTCAGTCCTACCTACCCCTTCACATATATGGTCTTTCAGCTCCTTTGAGGAGCCAGATCTGCTCAGTTCTCCTCATTATTACATTCCCAATGGATGGAGTCAGTGGAGACCCTGCATGCCATCATAGAATCACAGAATGATTTGTGTTGGAAGGGACCTTAAAGCTCATCTAGTTTGAACACTCCTTGCCATGGGCAGCATTTTATGCTGCATTTCACCTCAAAGCCAAAGCAGTGGTCTTATGGGGCGCTGGGGAAAGGAGAGAGAGCAAACAAAAATAGGGAAGAGAGGGGGAAAAAATAAGGATTTAAAGATGGCTCAGAGGACAGGAGGACAAAAGCAGAGAGACAGACTTCCAAATCAGACGGGCAAGTATGTCATTGTCAGGTGTCCCTGCGGAACCAGCAGCAGACTAGCTGCACCCAGGAGGAGGTGAGAAACAGTGCTTAGAAAGAGTTGTGGAGCTGTTTGCTGTTTCTCAGGGATTACAGCAAACACAACAATGTGCACAGCCCCCACCTTTGCACCCCTCCAGAGAACACATTTCATGGATTCATTGTTTTGTTGGTAGAATTACTGAGGTCTCCTCATTTCTTTGAGTCAGGTTTAGCATTCAAAGCAATTTTCCCAGGAAAAAACACAACACAGGCAGACTGTATCATCTGGAATCTCTTTCAGCTGAAGTGGAGAACGACACACAACCCGACTGCATTCCCTGTGCGACTCAGTGAAACAAGTGCCTGCAGGGACCTCTCACTCAACCAACTGACAAGGCAGGGGATGCAGCCACTAGGAACAGCTACAGCTGGACCTTTGCTTGGATGGAGATGCAGGAGAAGAGGCAGAAGGAACCCCAGGGCTCAGCCCTTCTGGTTCTGCTGAGCAAAGGTAGCGTACACTTTACCTGACAGAGAGTGTTGGGGAAAGAAGAGACACTAATAAACCAGTTACAGAACTAAATATTACGTAAAACTCAAGACAAGGCTCCTCCTCTCCTTTGCATCAGTTTCAGTGCAAATACACATGAAGATGCAGAAAAATATGTTGTTTCTCAGATAACACGCAGCCTCTTTGGTTCTTCCTCACCAACAATTCAGGGATACAAATGGATTTTTAGACAACCTTTTCATTAGAAAATGCAAAATAAGAACCACTCTACAAAGACAAAACAGCCCTAAGGCTGTTCCACAGTAGCCAGACATCCTGCAGGACCATTCTATCAGATGCCTTAAAATATTACAGCTATCCCAGCAAGGTAACCTCTGCTTGGCCTTGCTGAACTTGTTAACAGGCTGGAGGAGTGGACCTGTGTGAATCTCATGAAGTTCAACAAGGCCAAGTGCAAGGTTCTGCTACACGGCAACTGTGCTAATGTGAACAGTCACACAATTAGCTAGCCCAGTATTTAAATTCCCAAACATCTTAAAACCTTTGTAATAAAATGGGGTTTAGCCCATCACAGACACTGTAGTCACTGAGCAGGAGGGACACAAAGCAGAAAGCTCTGCATCTCATTAAATCACTAAGGTTGAAAAAGCCCTCTAAGATCATTGAGTCTAACCACTGACCTAGCACTGCAGGTTCCACCACTAAACCATGTCCCTAAGCACCACATCCACACGTCTTCTGAATACATCCAGGGATAGTGACTGTGCCTGTTCCAATGCCTGACCAGCCTTTCAGTGAAGGAATTTCCTTCAGTATTCCCTGGTGCAACTTGAGGCTCTTTCCTCTTGTCCTGCTGCTTGTTACCTGGGAGAAGAGCCTGATCCCCACTTGGTTACACTTTCCCGTCAGGAAATTGTAGAGAGTGAGAAGGTCACCCCTGGGCATCCTTTTCTCCGGGTTAAACAACCCCCACTCCCTCAGCCTCTCCTCATAGCACTTGTGCTCCAGACCTTTCCCCAGTTGCTCTGCCATTCTTTGGACACACATAGAATCTCCCACATCACACTCACTGAGGTCAGGCTACATGATGTTTTATGCTAATTGTAGCCCAGGAGAAGCTGGCAGAGACACAGTTTCAGGTTAATCACACAGTTCCCATTAAAAACTGTATTTGGCCAGAAGTTTTCAAAGACGCTTGATGGACAGAATCCAAAATGAACTGGTAGCAAGACTTCACAGCACAGGGACATTCTTTTTTTCTGTATTAAGCCATGCATCCACAATGGATGCACTCTGTGGGTGGAGTGGGAGTCAGAGCAGTGAAGACCACCAAGGAGCAAAGAGGACAAGTTGCAGTTATTTGCAGCCTCTGTGATGTGGAGACCTGACAGGAGAAGGCATCTTCCACCAAGCTGCTACTCAGCTCCTGGTCAGGTCAACCACGGACAGGTCCTCTGTCTGAGTTAGGGAGGTGCTGCCACTGCCCAGGAAGCTCCCAGAAGGGAGATCTTACCTGGAAGTACTCCAGTCTGTCTCTCAACAGATTCTGCAGTAACCACTGAGGTGGTGCAAGGCTTCTGGAAATTTGTGATTGGCAGAGAGTAACGAGGAGGAACAGGCAAGAAACAACAGCAGCAGCAAAACAGCAATGCCCAGACCACCACTACTGGTCAAGGGACTTGTAACTACTAAAAGGCAAAACTGAAAGCAAATCCAGCACATGGCTCCAAGGTCCTCCTATGTCCTTCCTCTCGACACACACAGAGGCTATGTAAGCCAGTAGGTAACAAACAGCACTGGACTGACATACTGTTACACATAATTAATATATAAACTCATTTGACTGCTGAATGCCTTGTTATCAATACCTAATTATATTTCCAGGCAATACAACAATGTCAGCCAGAATCTGAATTGAGTAGACTATACAGACACATAACTTCAAGGTAAAAACAAACAAAAAAAAAACCATGGCAAGACCAGCAATAAGTGGGAGTTACATACATGAGATTCAGCAGTGCAGAGAAGAGAGAACAGATCACATCACAAATGTCTCCACAGCAAAGGAGGAAGAATTGAGCCATGAAGGTCAATTGAAGAATGTCAAAACTGGCTGAAATGATAGGTTCAAATGACATGAGAATAAGGATGAAGCTCTTGCACAGAAAGCAGGGGAAGTAGGAACAGTAAGGGCAGAGGCACAAACAAGGACATTTGCTGGACATCCACAGGACACCATTAAATGTAGTGAGGTGTGTCTTCTCACAGACAGGTGGAGGGCTGCCATGGCAAAACCAATGCCCACAAAAACCCACTTGGGCAGATGAGGAGAAGATATGCTTCCAAGAAGGTAGGAGGATCATTTCTGCTCCCATCCTGGTGACCTGAAAAGCCTTCTCATTCAGCCCTCTCTCCTCCACAGGGCACACGAGGCACAGATCAGGCAAGTTTTATCCTCTCCTTTCATCATTCAAGAAGGAATAAGCATTCAGGGGCACAGCAGAAGGTAGAGAAGCACGGAGAGAAGAGAGAAATTCCCCTACCATTACTTCCTCAGGCTCTAGTTTACTAGGAGGGATCAAATACTTCACTCCAGCAACTTCCCCTGAGAAGCAACTATACTCATTCCAATCAGTGCTTTGCAAAAAAATCTGAACCTATTACTTTTCAAACAGGACAGCTGACCCAAGAGTAACATTCAAGCCTGATCTCTGCATCCCACCATTTTCCATGGCAGCCACTATTTCAATAGCAACAGGAATTTGAACTTGTCCAAACTAGGAAAAGACTAAGATTTATTCCTGATGCCCTCCCTTCTTCATAAGTGTTCAGAAATACAAGGGCACAATGGAAGCATATGTGTGAAACGGCAAGAAAACCTAGAAAAATTCTTGAAGATCCACACAAGTATTCTTCTCAGCTAAAAGGTTCCCTGTTCCTCCTAGGGAGATCTGATAAATTAACATCTGAAGGGTGTGTTGCAATCCCTGAGGAAAGGGATTTGCTGCATGGCCCTGACTGAATGCACCCCTTTAACACTGGCAAGCAGCTATCTCAGGCTGCCTTTTCAGCAAGGCTGCAAGCTCAGGAAGCAGAGAGAATGCTCCACCAGCAGGAAGGACCACCTTGCCACCATGGTCCAGAAAGTTGTACAGCCTGAGGCTCAAGGACAAGGAAACTGAAAAGTCACACCTCTCTTTTCCCTCCCACTTCCTCACCAACCCTTCCATTAGGCAGAAACATCTGTATTCAAGCTGGGATTTCACCAAAATACAGATTCCAGAAAAACACGTCAGGCAACAGTCAAGAAGTCTGAAGTGCAGCCAGCCACACCTAACGCAGGCAGCACTCAGCCTTTGCTGGGCCATGCAGCAGGGAAGGAGCTGTGACTTCATTTAATAAACTCTCTGTTCAGTAAATCTGCTCTCTTGGCACACTTGCAGCCTCTTCCACTGCATGCCTGTACAGGCACCACCTCCAGCACACCACTCCAAGCTGTGTGCCAACACCCCACCTACTGCGAAGGGGATTGCAGACACGCACTCAAAGTCTGCAGTGATGCTGGCAGGATGCTCGGGGGTGGTTTGGGGAGCAGGGAAGAGGTCTGAAAAGTGCTGGCCTGCTCCAGGGAATACTGAATGCAATATTGGATTGCTTGTCTCTAATGGAACTAGAGAAAAAAATCAACTGTAATCGACTTCTGTGTTAATGACACACAGAGCCTGGGCTGTTTCCTCTGGAAAGATCGACATGAAACATGAAGCAGTATCAATACCAGCGGCATTATCAACACATGACATTTGGAAACTTGGCACAGAGACAACAGTGGGCAAGCTCCAGCACAGAGCAGCTCAGGGTGCAGGCAAATGAGAGCTCAGTTTCAGCTTAGCTTACCCATGCACTTACTGCTGCTTCTTCCACCCCAGCTGTGGTGTGTACCCCCAGAGACAACCCTAACTCACCAGCATGCACGTCAGCTTTCTGCTCATTTAAACAAGCTGAACCAACCCAAGCCAGCATCAGGCCAGGGAGACGTAGTGAGGAGCACAGGGAGCTCTAAAGTGCCCATAATCTATTTTAGATAGAAGTTAAAATTTATCAGTAGCAACATATCTCTAGGCCAACTGTGGTCTTTACTCCAACCTGATATGAGCACACAAGCACCCCTAAGTCCCTGGGACAGGGTCACAATCAAGGGCAGAGGGAATGACTGCAGCACCTCTCCGGGCAGGAGGAACAGGGGAACACAACAGATTTGGCACTGGTGGCATCTATAGCCCCCTACGTCTGCAACTGACTAGTTTGCTTTTCATAACAGTTATTAGGCACTGAAACTTTTAAGTGCCCAGCTAAGCATTTTGAGCAAAGTCCTGCCATATTCCCCATGTTTTCCCTGTTGGCTTTTGTCAAAAGATAGGATTGCCCAACTTGGATACCCTTTTGTTCTGACACAGCACACCAATTCCTATGCCAAATCTTGTGGGAAGGTGGGGAAGATCTTGTCACGGTAAAAGATTCAGCAGTGACAGCACCAACCAAGCTATGAGAAACAAGAGAAACATGAAAGTCATTGGTTGACCCACCCCAATCACCACCTTGCAGGCACAGCTCTCCCACACACAGGAACCACAGAGAAGCATGTGCCTGACCATCAGACAAGGAGGGGAAGGAACAAATCTGATCAAACATCCAAGCACCAATTCCCACCCTGACAGCAGCCTGGAAGTACAAAACAGAAGCAGTTTCAGAAAGAGCTCAGAGGCCAACATCAAATGGCAGTTTTTGACCTGCATTAAGACCAGCTCATCAACAGCCTGAAAAATCTTCCTTCCTCCCCAGTTTTGGCTCCTCCTTTAATGTTTCTAGTTACAGATTTCTTAGCTGGGTTCTCCCTCTTCCCAAGGACTAGTCAGAAGAACAGCCAGCCAAAAGGCAGCGGCCACAGCTCCGCTGGGAAATAAGGCAACATATGGCATGGGAGAAGGAAGGTAACCAGAGTCAGGACCTGGCATGACACCGGAACTTTGATTTCTTGATTTCCCAGTCACAGTAAGAAACAAGTTTGACTCCAGAAGAGCCCTGTTGTTAGACAGGTAGAGGCAAAGGGACAAAGCAGCTGGCAGAGGACTCCTAACAGAGAAACCTGGATGCACACTCTGAATAAACAGCTTTTGGAGTGAACCCTGACCATATCTCCCACATCTATCTGTTAAACAGTTATGACAAACCCTGCTACAGCATCTCTTTCTTCTCTTCTTCCCTATAGATTACTTGAGTTTCAGATGTACAGTTTAGCCTGCCATGGCACAAGTGTCTCTCCTCTCCTCCTACGGTCCCATAACTTTCCCATGAATGAGCTTTCCACAATCTCCAAAGTCCTCTCTTACTTTCCCACTCACTCTTTAGGGGTACTGGGATGTCAACAACTGTGCTTCAATGCCCAGAAGTGAGATTTGGTAAAAGATAAGGCCATCAAGACTACACAAGACAAGCCAATCAGCTCAAGACTGTCAGGAAGCTGGTGGTAATAGGCTGTACAAGCCCAGCAAGGATGCAGTAGCTTTCAGACACACAACAATGAAGAAAGTGCCTGAACAAGCTCTTAGAGAGCTGCTGACAGGAAGAAAATCAGGCAGAGAGATGTCTGGACACTAAACCTTCCCTGACAAGGACCTCAGGAAAGAGAAAATTAAATGCAAGAAGGAAAAATATAGCAGATACCTGTAACATCTGGTGGCACGCACAGACACACCTCTGCATCCTGACTGCCATGGTCTTACAAGTTACATGCTTTATGTTTGCAAGTAGCAGATTGCTAAGTGGTCCCAGGCATGTACACTCCAATGCCCTGTTTGGCCCAGAGCTCACACCCAGAGAGGAGCATGTGCCGCTAAATTAAAGATGCAAACACAACAGAAACTTCCCTTCATATGTGTACGTATGGGAATTTTACAAGGAATAGACACAGCTTGAATGTTAGAATAAGCCAAACAGGAGAAAACAGAATTGGAAGAGAACCACAGGAGAGGACTAAACACTTTGATCTGCTTTATGAATGGGCACAAGGTGAGAAGGAGAGCTCGGACAGAAGACCACACACTCTAAGGCTGCAGGACGCAGAGGCAGCTCCAGGCTCCAAGAAGGGTCACACTGGCAGGTTATAACCAGACGCATTTTGCTGGGATAAATGGGTAGGGAGAAAGTCCAAACCTCTTCTAAGGAACACCCAGTGCCTAAACCTGAGCAAGACTAAAAAACAAAGAAGAGCTAAAAACAGCCTTCCCCCACCTTCGTTCCTTTTGCATGAGTTTTGTCTTTCAATGCTGTTAAGCTAATCAAGTCCCTGCCATTTCCAACAGATCCCTGCTTCTGCTTTCCAAACAGTGTCTTTTTCCCAGCCTCCAAACAATGGCTTCCCAACCACTTGGGCTCAGGTTACTCTTTTTCCAGGACAGCAGAGTCAGCATTTCTATTGTCTACTATATTTGTGTCCTGCTTGCTTGTTTAACCATAACCTCTTGTAGTGGTGTTGTGTGGCCAGGATTTTGGCAGGGGTGGCTTCTCTAAGAAGCTACTTAGAAGCTTCCCCATGTCCGGCAGAGCCAACACCAGTGGCTCCAGGATGGACCCACCACTGCAGCAAGGCTGAGCCAATCAGTGATGGTACAAACAACTCTGTGATAACATATTAGAGAAAGGGGGAAAAAAAAGGTAATTGTACAGGAGTAATTGCAGCTGGAGAAGAGAGAAGTGAGAATATGGGAAAGGAATAACTACGTAGACACCAAGGTCAGTGGAGAAAGAGGGGGAGGAGGTACTCTAGGCAACAGAGCTGAGCATCTCCTGTAGCCCATGATGAAGACCATAGTGCAGCAGCTGTGCCCCTGCAGCCCATGGAGGTTAATGGGGTGCAGAGATCCATCTATAGCCCATGGAGGAGACCCACACTGGAGCAGGGGAATGCCCAAAGGAGGCTGTGAACCCATGGGGAGCCCTTGCTGGAGCAAGTTCTTCACAGGGACCTACAGACCTGTCAAGAGAAGAGACTCACACCAGAGCAGGATTTCTGCTAGGACTTGTGATCCTTCCTGTGGGGGAACCACACTGGAGCTGTTCCTGAGGGACTGGACTGCACCCTGTGAAGAATGACTCATGCTGCAGCAGTTCATCGTGAACTGCCACTCATGGGAGGACTCACGTTGGAGAAGTTCATGGAGAGCTGTCTCCCATGGGAAGGACTCCACGCTGGAGCTGGGAGAGAACTGACATGTGGGATCACCCCATGCTGGAGCAGGGGAAAGACTCTTCACCCTGAGAGCAGTGGCACAAACAACATGTGATGAACTGACTGTAATCTCCATTCCTCATCTCCCTGTGCTGCTGGGGAGAAGGAGGTAGAGTTGGTAAGGAGGCAGAAGTGGGGGAACATGTTTTTAAGATCTGCTTTACTTTCCCATTATCCTGCTCTGATCTTGTTAGTAACAAAATCACTTAATTTCCCTGAGTCTGTTTTGTCCATGACAGTATTCAGTGAGTGATCTCTCCTGGTCCTTATCTCAACCCATGAACTTTTTGTTACGTTTTCTCTCCCCTGTCCATTTTTGTGAAGGGGAGTGAGAGAGCAGCTTTGGGTTTAAGATCTGCTTTACTTTCCCATTATCCTGCTCTGATCTTGTTAGTAACAAAATCACTTAATTTCCCTGAGTCTGTTTTGTCCATGACAGTATTCAGTGAGTGATCTCTCCTGGTCCTTATCTCAACCCATGAACTTTTTGTTACGTTTTCTCTCCCCTGTCCATTTTTGTGAAGGGGAGTGAGAGAGCAGCTTTGGGGGGTGCCTGGCATGAAGGTCAACCCACTATTCAGTGAGTGATCTCTCCTGGTCCTTATCTCAACCCATGAACTTTTTGTTACGTTTTCTCTCCCCTGTCCATTTTTGTGAAGGGGAGTGAGAGAGCAGCTTTGGGGGGTGCCTGGCATGAAGCCAGGGTCAACCCACTGCCAACGTTTCCAGTCTTGGCCATCGGCCTTATTTTCCAGACAAAACCTGCACATCCCATCTTGAAGCAAGAAACATGGAGCAGATGCCTGCTGTCTTACAGAAAGGAGTGCTACAATTCTGTACTTGACCTGAAACAGTGTTGCCAGTAAACCCCTGTCACGTGCAGTGGACAAATTTCTTTCCCTCTTCTTTTTTTTCCCCTCACCAATTAATTCCATGATGGACCCAAAGGCCAGCAGGAAGCACATGAGAAAAGAAACTAAATACAGACTAATGACTGCAAAACAGACTGGGAAGATTTAGTAATTTTCAGCCAGTTACAAGAACACTACAGGCAGAATGGACAAAATAGCCCAAAGCTTAACTTGTACCCCCAAAGTATTTTAATCGGCAGCTCTAGATTTCAGCAGGTCTGCCACAGAATGGTATTAAAGGCAACTGTACAAGGTCAGATTCTTAACAGATTTCAGTGTTTAAATTGCTCTGGAAATACAGTGAAAACTTTATGCTAAAATAACCAAGCAGCAGAGTGACTGCATGAATTCTGGACTGGGATCAGGGCAGAAACAAAAAAATTCCACTCTGGCACTGTTTAGCTGTACTACTGGCATCCCCTCTGCCCCATCTCCACTTGTGTCTGTAGCTTCAGGAGACAAAGAAAAGCCACTGAAACTGGGCTGGAGAGAACACCCACTGGAACATCCATGGGCATCCTCCCTGGCCTTCAGCCTTGTCCAGTGGGCAAGTGCTGGTCGTGCCAACCATCAGCAGAGGCTATACACCAACAGCTCACAGAGCGTTAACAGAAGGCACTTTGAGGACTTGAGTTGGAGCCTTGGTGTCCAGCTTTACCACTAGCAAATAGTACCACTGGAAAAAGAACATTCCAGGCTTGACCACAGCTTCATGTAAGCCAATGCTCAAGTACAGAGTGGCTGCATTTAGTAACTCCAATGTCTGGGTTTTTTATTTGGGGGGATGTGACCTGTTGCTTTGAATCCTATGTGCATACCAGAAATTCAGAGCACCTATGTGCATGGAGACCTGCAACTTAACTGCCATTTTCCTGAAGGATCTTTGCCTACCCTGAACTCAGCATCTTCTAGTTTAATTTGTCTTCTGCTTATCTCACTGGGAGAGAGTTCAGTCTCTCCTCACCTCTGTGGCAATCCTATTCCACTAAACTTCATCAGTTTCTCTGTCCTCAGTCATCTTTTCCAGGCAAAAGAGCTCTGATCCTTTGAATCACTGCTCATATTCCACACCTTTAGCATCAATGCTGAGAAACTGACCTGCAGATAAACATGAATGCTCTGGAAGGACAGCATTTGATTGAAGATACTGCTACAAGCTCCTATACCCAGGTTGGCTTTTTCCTTGGAGGCAAGGCATGGGTGCTTTTCCTGCCCCTGTCCTAAAGAAGCTCAGTGAACCTGGCATCACCTTCTACACGTTCACAGCCACGTGTCCTCGGGCAATGCCTACACACCAGTGGAAAGAAAAGCAGGAGCAGAGCTTCTAGAGCCACCTCCTGACTGCTCCAATCATTTTTTTCATGAAGTAATTACTCTGAACCTTACTCAGAGCTTTAGGACCATGGCGAAATTTCCACTGGGTTATTTTAACTGTTGATTAATTCTCCTCTCCTGGCACATTTCCTTGGATTCTTTAACATGTCTGATCTCAGGCTACCCATGGCACAGGTCCATTTCCCCACTCACAACACTGCATGCATTGACAGAGAAATGAAAAAAAGTAATCACATGTCAGAGCTTGCCCTTGATTTTTAAGTCTTTGTGGCAGATTAGTGTAGTGTGCTCCCCCCTCCCCATGCTGCCCTATCTATTGCACAACCATACGTCAAGGAGTTAATCCTACGATCTGCAGCTGCCAGAGCTCCTACACACCGGGAAACCCAAACACCTACAGTTTGGGAGCTCTGAGGGAACACAACGTCCAACTACATCTTCTACCACTGAACAGCCAATATAGTAAATGTAATCATATTAATTTCTTTTACCCCATAGCCTGCTTAGGCAATATACACAAGATAATTTTAGATTTAGATATGGAAAAGAGCTCAACAACTCAGCCTGTGTAACGCCAGCAGACTTGCATTATTTACACAATACAAGAATTAATATCCCCACCTTGGTCACATTCTCATCGGTCAGCTCCAATACCACTTGCACTGTAAGTGGTTTTATAAACTGCTGCACACACAGAAGACTAAGACACTAAAAGTAGGAAGAAGGCTGAAAACACCCAGGAAAGCTTCCCAAATTGCTTGCAACAGGCATGTGTTTGACCTCCAGCCACCAATTCAGTTGGACAACAACCAACATGCAGGATTGGCAATGCATAGCACTGCTCATTCTTCCCCGCTCCTTTTTTAGGAGCACATACAGAAGATTTCGAAACTGGAAAGCATTTGAAGGATGGCGCTAGAAAAATAATTGCCTGGAGAAGTACAAGACAAGAAATCCACACTGCTTTGGTCTGCAATTAGGGTGGAGTGAGAACTCAACCCCAACCTCAAACACCTACTGCAGATTAGCATCTACTGCACCCAGGTACTCACTCCTGCCCCACACAAGCATGCAGCTCTCCCAGCCCAAAGGGCAACTTATGTCCAGACCAGAAACTAGCTGACTTTTTAATCACAGCACGCTAAAACTGAGTACCATTGATAAGTACATGTTTCATCCCAAGGTCAAGACTGGAGGTGCCAAGCAGAAGCCCCTAAAGGACAGACCAAGGTGATCCAGTGCCTCCATGAAGCCTGTGCGATCAAAACAGCCCTTTAACCTTGAAAGAGTCTCACTAGTTCTAGCACTCCAACATGGCACAGTGAACTACCAGTTTTGGGTTGTGTTTTTTGTGTGGCAGTGGTGTTGATTACACAGTTCAACAAGCCTAACCCATGAGAAAACTCATTCCAGGTGGTGCCCTAGCACATCAAGTCTCCTTCCCTCCCCTGAGAGATTGACTGGCCTGTAAGTGGAACTGGTCCAAACACTGCTTTATCATCTCTTCCAGCTGCCACCATCACAACTAGTGCCTGCCGCTTTTGTGCTGTCTCAACTGCTCTTCCACTTCAGCTAACAGATTCAGAGCTCACAAAATCCCTGAGGTGCCAACAGGAAAACCAGCTCTGCCATCTTACACAACACAGACACTCCTGCAGCATCTTTCCCCCTGGACAGGCCCCTACTCCTCCTCTGCCTGGCTCCAAGGGACATACAGGCACCATCCCACAGTGCCACCAAGCCCCTCGACAAACCCTTGTAATTATCACCTCACTGCAGATCTCCCATAGCATTCTTCATCTCCTGACAAAGCTGGGCTTGACTTTGTCTTACCCACAATGATTCTCACAGAAGACTTGTCTCGTGTCCCACAAGACTTGTTTTTCCAAACTTGTCTTAGAGCAAGCCTTTCTACTCCAATATGCCCATTTGGTTCACTTAAATGTAGATGAAATCTTTTAAAAAAAGAAGAATTGAGATCTGGACCACCATAGGAGAGGCAGAAGCTGGGTTTTTTCCTCCATCCCATCACCTCTTCCCCTTTTCTTCATTTGAAACTTGCAGGTCAGCATCAGCCACCCATCCAGGAACAATGTTTTCCTGGTAGAATCTATTTCAAAGCAAGCAAAAAAATTTTAAAAATGACAGGGCTCTCCCACTTTGTACTTGATGCTCTCTACCCCCCTGCCAGCAGCTCAGGCAGACAATAACAAGCCTCAATTACACTGTGCCTGCACTAGCACAAATGGGTCCAGCCCCATCCACCTTGTGCAGCAATGAGATCAGCAGCTTACAGCACTGCCATGGTTTAACCCCAGCTAGCAACCAAGCCCCATGCACCCACTCACACACTCCCCCCCCAACAGGATGGGGGAGAGAATCAGAAGGGTAAAAACTAGAAAAGCCCATGGGTTGAGACAAAGTTTAATAGAGAAAGCAAAAGCTGCACACACAAGCAAAGCAAAACAAGGAATTAATTCACTGCTTCCCACAGACAGGAGGTGTTCAGCATGTCCAGGAGAGCAGGGCCCATCACACATAATGGTTCCTTGGGAAGACAAACACCATCACTCCAGATGTCCCCCCTTCCTCCTCCTTCCTCCCACCTTATATACTGAGCATGATGTCCTATGGTATGGAATATCCCTTTGGTCAGTTTGGGTCACCTGTCCCAGCTGTGTCTCCTCCCAATCTCCCATGCACCCCCAACTTCCTTGCCAGTGTGGCAGTACAGAAAGCAGGAGAGGCCTTGGCTCTGTGTGAGCTCTGCTCAGCAATAACAAAAACATCTCTGCATTATCAACTCTGTGTTCAGCACAAATCCTAAACACAGCCTCATACTAGCCACTGTGAAGAAAGTTAACTCTACTTCAGCCCAAACCAGCACAAGCACAGAGCAATGGCAAGAAAAAACACAACATTAGAAAGAAGTAACAGGAGATGGGGAAGGACCAAACTACTATGAGTAGGTGATCTCTGACACTCCTTGCTGTCAGCTTTCAGAGCTGCCAGGCTTGGCATTGTCTTGATCTTCTCAGATCTGGAACTATAGTAGCAAACCTTGAGACCTACCTGTCCCTTCACCTCTCTGCTGTCAGTATCCCTATGCTTACAGTGAGAAGGACTGGCATGCCTCCTGTGAAGAAAGGGTTCCCTGAACAAAAAAACTACATGTCCCTTCCCAAGCAGCATCTTGCAATACTTAGGCTCACCATGCCCAAAAAAATACACCTACTGAGAACACCCACACCCCCAACAAAATACTGCATTAGTTCTCAGGAGAGGCTTTCTTGGTAAAAGAGAGGCCAGCAGAAATCTTTCCACACTGCGTGAAAGATGCTGGCAGGAAGAGTATTTCTCTGCATGAAGAGGGCTGTGGCATGAGCACTCTGCTCATTTCCTAATGTGGACCAAACACTCCAGTGGGATTTAGATCCACATGCCATGCACCTACAGACTCATCACTGGTTCTCCCTTGGTGTAAGACTGAGTTTAATCTTTTTACCTCACTGACAGGATATTAATTTTAACCAATGGACCAAGAGCTATTAGCCATTTTTTACATTTTTCTGGCTTTGTTCAGCTTCCCTTTCCTGATGATCTTCCCATTAGTCCTGCCTGAGGTGTCACAACGTGACCTGAAGAAATGCCAGCTTCATGGGAGATCCCAAACCAAGAGCACAAAGCACAATCTGGACTGCTCCAGGAAATGGGACTGATACAAATCACTATGTCAGGAACAATATCTGACAGTACTGAGAAGGCTGTTCCATTTCAGCAGTTTGTGAGCTTGGATATTGACACCCTAAAAATAATTTAGGAGAGAAAGCAGCAGCCAAGTACATGCTGCTGTGGTGGGAGGAGCACCCACCAAGTGCTGAGGAACTGGCCCTTTTGGGCCCCTTTGGGTAGAGGACAGGGAGATAAGGAAATCTGCAGGATGTAATCTGAAAACACTGAATACATTGTGGTTAAGAGGGAAAGGGGTCAAGTCTCCACCACACCAGACCAAGGAGCAAAGTTTAATGAAGCTTTGCTTCCACTGAGGACCTTCAAAAATCAGAGCCAGCTGTGGAAACCAATGGCTGATGCTGCTAAAGCCGAAAAAAACCCAATCCTGCTATTCCAGCTGTCTTGAACCAGCTTACCTCCCACAAAGGTCAATAGTATGCAAAATATTGCCAACAAGATGTGCACAGGAGGTGTTCACTCCTAGCCAGGATTTGTACACAGCTCTTTCTGAAGCCAGAAACACACCAGCTGCAAAGTCAGAGCTCCAGCCTTCTTCTATGAATGTTACATAATAAATAATGCAAGAAAGCACTGTGATGCTGGACTCCAAATCCCAGCCTCACTTATCCTGTAATGACTGTGCCATAAATGTTTATAGTATTTACACTGCAGAGCATGGGGGTTTGTCCTATCTGGTCTCATTTCAAGATTACTTTCAGATGAAGCAAGACTGGTTCTTTAACACTATCTTCAAGCAGAAAAAGGTGGCAGCAGTAGCTGAATTGCAGCAAACAAATCCATAGATGCATATGGACATATAGGTTAAATAAGAATTAGGCTGAGGAACAAACAAGCTGTGAAACTTTCATTTTCCACATACTGTGCTGACCATTTGTTGTTTAATCTTAGTGAAGCTCTCTCTGAGCCTGCGAACCTTCCAAGCTTCCAAGAAACAAGTTTTACTATAATTACTCCATGTTTCTTGATACTGGCTAAGGTTTCCATATAAGCATTGCTATTTTGTACATTTTATTGCACCAGGAAAAACTGAAGGAGGAACTGGAAAATTTTGTTCTGTGCCCTGCGGAGATAAAAAATATCATTCAAAAATATAGACCTGACCTAGAAAAAGGAAAAGTTATTCTGCTGCCCTCTAATGAGCACATTTAACATCTGAAAAAGAACAGTCTCAAAGAGATCTGCTCTGCTCTGCCACAGGCACGTCCTCTCCTGCTACAGAGCTGTCAGCAATGCAGGCACAGCTGGAGCGAGGCAGCACCTCCCACACAGCAAAGCCATGCAGAAGAAATATCTGGATGGCCCCAAGACCTGTTCTGTACTTCCCTGAGCTTAGGTTAGCATATATGGCTGTGTCCTTTCCTTCCCTGAATAGAGGGAGGAGGTGACAGGTGCCTAATTCTGCCCTTCAGGACACAAGGGCCACAATATTGTTACAGGTTTATAGGTACCACAGACACATAGAGAAATGACTTGCCTGAACATCTGTTAAGCACTAATGAAAAGCAAAGGAATTCAGTTCTCATCCAAGGGTGTCTCTGGATCTGCACAATGCTCAGAAGACATTCAGCTGAAAAATGCATTAAGGAAGGCAGAGTAACAGCCATAGAGCAACAGTTCTACCTGGTACTGAGTTTAATCTCAATTTTTACTGAGCTACAGTAATGCAGTGGGTTGACCACACACCCACCCAGCTGCTCCATCGTTCCCCCTCCTCAACAGAACAGGGGGAGAAAACGAGATGAAAAGTCTGTGGGCTGAGGTAAACAGCAGGGAGATCACTCACCAATTACCACCACAGGCAAAACAACCTGGGGACATTTAATGCAATGTATTGCCAACTAAAATAGAATCTGGCAGTGAAATACCACAGCAGGCACTAAAACACCTTCCTCCACCTACCCCTCTTCTGGCTCCACTCCTTCACTGTGAGTCCTTCCTTCCTGACTCCCCTGAGCAGTGCAAGGGGCCAGGGAATGGCATCACAGTCACTCTCTGCTGCTCCTCACTCTCACCCACTGGGGTCCTTCCCACAGGTGTGACTCCTTTTCAGTCTCTGGCCTTCACAGGGCTCATTCTGACTTTTTTTCTCCTCTTCTTTTTCTGTTCCTTCTTAACTATATGTTTTCCCAGAGGCAGCACCATTGTGGCTGACGTGCTCAGCTGTGGCTGCACCGGGTGCACTTAAGCTCTCTGGCCTGGCTGTGCCCGGAACATTAACAGCTCTGGCCCCTCCACCGCTACCAAACCCTTGCCACTTACACCCAATACAGGTAACCAGTATCTACAGGTTTGTATGCTATTTCCATAAACAAAACCCAGCCAGGTACAGGCAGCAAAGCAACAAGCACACCTGCAGCTGCATAGGAGTACATGTAAGCCCAGCCCTGAAGTCACAACCCACTGGCATGAACCAAAATCAACAGCAGAGGCTTCACTGTGCAAAACATCACAGTTTCACCGAACAAAGCAACTTAGAATTGTGATTTCTGCCAGCAGAATTCCTGCAGCCTGCAACAGCTTTCCCATGCCTCCCTGTCAACAGGCACACCAGGTTATTCCAACTCACATACACTGATTTCAGCTCAGTGAGTTGCAAAACACGTACTGCATGCGTAGACAGCCTGCGCCCGTGGCAGCTGGGAATGTCCTCTCCATGCTAAAGAAGCCCATTCCTGTTACATAACAACACTCAGTGACCTGAAAGCACAAATAATCTTGGAGAGGAAAACAGATATAAGGAAAACAAAGTTTAAAAAGCCATATAGTTAGGAAATGCAGCAAAAGGAAATCATCACGTGCACAGCCACGCTAGGCATGAAAGTCCATGACAACCATAAAACCAAAATTCTTTAAGAAGATCTCCTGAATTTCTGTGTGTCCTTCACGCGCAGTCGAGCACACAGTACAACTGGGCCGGGGAACAAGCTTGTGCGCCACATTTTCCCCCCAGATTTCCTGCCAGGGACTCTAAATCATCATGTTTCAATGGAGCTAGTTATAAATATCACTAAATGTATTGTTTTCAAGAGTACCTTCCAGCTCACAGTCCCTTCTTGAACACATGCTTGGATTGCCTATTCTTCTCCAGCTGGATCCATTTTCTGTGCTTAGCTTCATGGAATATTTGTATGGCTGCTATGTCAATGTAAACCTGTCCAAATGACCATTTTGGACACGCTAGAATATTTCAGTACCCACTGCATTTAACCCTTGTATAGTTGTGTTTCCTACATTTAGCTTAGACTGAGATTTGCAGTGTTACAAGCTTCATTCAAAAAAACAACAAAAAAAATGCTATTTCCTTTCTGTAAGTCACTTGACTAAAAAGTTAAACCCAAATTAGGTGTTGTTCCCAGTTATGGCACATTTATGAAGAGAGGCTGAGGGTGCTGGGGATGTTTAGCCTGGAGAAGAGGAGGCTCAGGGGAGACCTTATCACCCTCTACAACTCCCTGACAGGAGGTTGGAGTCAGGTGGGGGTTGGTCTCTTCTCCCAGGCAACCAGCAGGAGGACAAGAGGGCACAGACTCAAGCTCTGACAGGGGAGGTTTAGGTTGGATATTAGGAAGAGATTTTTTTACGGAGAGTGATCAGGCATTGGAATGTGCTGCCCAGGGAGGTGGTGGATTCACTGTCCATGGAGGTTTTGAAGATGAGACTGGATGTGGCACTTAGTGCCATGGCCTAGTAACCACAGTAGGGTTGGACCTAATGATCTTGGGAGGTCTTTTCCGACCCGGTTGATTCTATGATACGAGCATCAATAATGCCACTTTGACACACCAAAGGGGGTAAACAGATCTTCAGCTGACACATGCATTTTCACCCAAGATAAAGAAAACCTTGGTCCATAAATTGCTCACAAAGACTGGAATAAAGGACAACTTGCATAGAAGAGAATAATACTATAGATCCCACTTAGTCTGAATGACAGACATGAGCTCTTGAGATCTCGCTATTAATACACAGCCTGTAACTCAGATAAAACCCACATGAGGAGGGCAGAGATTTATCTCTTGGTAAATCAGAAATCTGATTTATGTAGCATAACAGTTTGTGGACAAAATACCCAAGCAAAATAAACTTCCTCACACAGGCATTTCTCGGGGGTGTCAGCAGAGGAAAGACGAGGCTGACTTATTCCTGCACCCTAAAAGCATGTCAAGGTGAGTCAGAAGGGCAACCCAGAAGAGGGAGACCTCTCATCCCATCCAACCTTTACCAGCCTCTACCAGTTCTTCTGAATAGGATGTCTATAAAATATCAAACTCTCAGGACATGTATGTCAGGGAAACACTTGACAGCTTTGCACAACCCTGTACCACTGCTGGTGACAAAGAAAGGGCTCTGACTTCCCAAGCTATCAATCTGTCCTCTCCATAAGTGCTTCTTCACCCCTCTTGGGATTTGGTTCCTCAAGCCACACAGTGTTAAACTGTTCTTCTCATGCCCCATGAGAGTTGCATTGCTGGGACTTGTGCTGGGAAGTTCCTTTGCCTCCAGTGCAGAGCCATTCCATCCCCCTTCGTCACATTTTTGACTAACTCAATTATGCCAAAGCTTTAATCTTAGTACAGGAAAGACAAGGATTTCAGTTCATAAACCTCTTCTGTAACACTGCAGTTTCATTATTCTCCTAGGCAGGGCTGATCAATTTTTTGTAAGTCAGGATGCCTGATCATTTTAAACTCATTTAGTAGGACAATACCAGGGTAGATTAGCATCTTTTTAAAGCTCCGGGAATCATAATCACACAGAGCAAGACATGGCATGACATGTAACTGTCATGCCCCATCACACATGGCCATGAAGGGAAGGAGGCATACTGGCCTCAAGCTCAGCAAGCCCTTCGGTGGCACAGCGGACTGATGTGTTTCTCCTAAAAAACCTGTTTGAGCATCCAGCTTTTAGAAGGGCCAGAAGAACGCTTTGCAAAAGCACAGAGCAGCACCTCAAGAGCCTCACCAAAGGAGTCCCCAGTCCCTCACCGAGCCCCATCCTCCACTCCAGCCACCCAGCAGCATGGCAAGGCTGCTCCAGTGCAGGCATGTACCTTCCCCCAGTGCTACTGGTGAAAGTTACACAGCAAGCACAGCCAAGGAACCAACCATAATAGGGAACTACAGGGATCTGACACATCATTCAAACTCCCAAGACTCATTTTAGGTTCTTCCCACTACCACCAGCCTCCTCCCCTGGAGCAGGCTGCAAACATTTTGGAAGCTTTGGGTTATCTGGAAAATGTTCCTGTGTTTGTGTAGTGCTCAGTATCCATGGCCACTAGCTAATTGGAGCTTTTTGGGGAGTTTTAATGTTAATTTTAAGAACAGGCACTTAGCCACAGCTAAAGGAGAGGGAGAAAACAAAAAAGTTAATTACTTCCATAAATATTAGCACAACTGATTCGCAGGATCTGGCAGAATGCACTTACAACATGGAAATGGCCTGTCTCCAGAAGGGAAGTCAAAGCACTGGAAACAGTGCAAGTTTCAGACATTCATTTAGCTCTTTTCAATTAATTGCTCTTTTCAATTAATTGCACTGACTCTAATTAAATTGGAGTTTCCTACAGCTGTTCTCACAGCCGGCACCACACTGCACAGACAAATTGTTAAAGCAACGTTAAGCAGCATGGATTTTGTAATTTTTTTTTTGTTATTATTATTTAATGCACCAGTATCTTCAGCTTTCAGTAGGATTCCTACTCCAAATTCTCCCAGGAACTACTCACATACGGCAGTACTCCAGGCGGGGTCTCACAAGAGCACAGTAGAGGGGGAGAGTCACCTCCTTTGACCTGCTGGCCACACTGCTTTGGATGCAGCCCAGGACACAGTTGGCTGAGCTGGGCTCACACCGCAGCTCACGGTTAAGTTTTTTACCAACCCCAAGCCCTTCTCTGCAAGGCTGCTCTCAATGACTTCCCCACACAACCTATAGGTGTGTCTGGAATTGCCATAACCCAGGTGCAGCACCTTGCACTTAGCTTTGTTGAACTTCATGAGGTTTGCATTGTTCCACCTCTCCAGCCTGTCAAGGTCCCTCAGGATGTCCCATCCCTTCCCTCCAGCTGTGACTGCCCCACACACTTGGTGTGGTCAGAGAACTTGCTGAGGCTGCACTCAATCCACTGTCCATGTTCCTGACAATGTTGAACAGCATTGGCCCCAGAACTGACCCCTGAGGAACACCACTGACCCCTGAGGGACAGCACTCCTCACAGGCCTCCACATGGACACTGAGCTGCTGACCACAACTCTCTGCATGGGACCATCCAGCCAGTTCTTTATCCACCGAGTGCTCCACCCATCAAATCCATGTCTCTCCAATTTAGAGACAAGGATGTCATGTGGGATGGTGTCAAACACCTTGTGTAAGTCCAGGCAGACGATGTCAATTGCTCTGCCCCTATCCACCAATGCTGTAGCCACATCATAGGAGGCCACCAAATTTGTTCAGGCATGGTTTCCCCTTAGTAAAGCCATGTTGGCTGCTACCAATCACCTCTTTGTTTTCCATGTGCCTTATCACAGTTTCCAGGAGTATCTGCTCCATGATCTTGCCTGGTATGGAGGAGAGACTGACTGGTCTGGAATTATCCAGGCTTCCTACTCTCCCCTTTTTAAAAATGGGGGTTATTATTACCCTTTTTTCAGTCATCAGGGACTTCACCTGACTGCCATCATTTTGCAAAAATTATGGATAGTGGCTTAGCAACTTTGCCTGCAGCTCCCTCAGGGCCCACAGATGAATCTCATCAGGTCCCGAGGATTTGTGCACATTCAGCCTCCTTAGATGGTCTCGACCCTAACCCTCTCCTGCTGTGCATTCTCCCAGTCCCTGCACTTGCCTTTCTTGACTAAGCAACCACACTTGTTGAAGACTGAGGCACAGAAGTTGTTGAGAACCTCAGCTTTCTATCAAGGGTAGCCAGGTCAAGTAAGGAGGAAGAAATGTACAGTAAACTGCTACCTACAGCAATTTACCCAGATACAGTAAATTGCCATCTGTCACTTTATCAAGCTACCAGAGTGGGCAACCTTGGGCCTGGGGAAGAGCTAAAGAGCATCAGGGAGGTAGTGGATACCCCAACCCCAGCAGTGTTCAAAGCCAGGTCAGATGAAGCCTTGAGCAACCTGGTCTGGTGCGAGATGTCCCTGCCCAGGGCAGTGGGTTGGGACTAGATGATCTCTAAGGTCCATTCCAACCCCTAAAATTCTATGATTCCACGATCACTTTGCTTGTTTAATCCCTGCCCAACATTCTCCCTTCCCTGGGAATTTTTCCTTTCTTGCTAATTCTTTTATTGGAGGTTTCAAGCACTTGCACATACCATGTCAGAAGCAACATGGGTTTGTGGAGGGAAGTTTGTCATCTGACCTGATACCTGTATGTCCAGTCCTGGAACACATCCATGACCTGTGCAGGTGACATGAAGGACACAGGCACCTTGCAGAAGGTATGGGGTAGGGGGTGGGGGAGCTAAAGCAAGAATTCCCAGATCAAATGCCACTCAAACAGCTGCTCCTCCCAGGGCAGCATCCATGTGCCAATTAGAAATTGAATTTCAAAGACAATAAAATCATTCCAGTGCAATACCATCAAGGGCATCTCCAACAGGCTACCTCTAACACCAGCTTCAGGGAGAGCATTTCACCATTCCCAAAACTCACACAGACTAAAGCCTGGGCAGCTAATAACAAAGACAGATGGAGCAGGAACATCTCGTCATTTTGGACTACCACAGCGCATGGCACTTCACACACACGTTGGAGGTGCCGCAGTCGCTCCTCACAGGCCACTCACTGCCATGCTCAGTGTGCTGAGCAACCCGTTTACACCCCTCTCCATCTGAGGAGTGTTACGGTGGCGAACAGCTTGAGGAAGGCGTTCTGCACAAAACAAACACAAGGCAGACGTGACAGCTGCCAGCACAGAATGAAAAGCTGAAGAAAAGCAACAGCAGCAGAATCATGAGGATCCAGCAGCTTTCCACACCAGAGACATGGCAAACCACCAACACAAGCAGATTTGAAAATTCCCCAAACATGCATTAAGAAAAAGCGGCAGAAGCTTTGAAGTGATATTCAGAAAGGATGCATTCATTAAAACAAACAGGATTCAATTTTTTTAATCCTTCGATTGTTAAACACCCCAATATGACAGAAAAGTGAAAAAAAGCAACCAAACACAAAATCAAAGATCAGGGATGAGAACAAAAGAGGAGGAACCATAATATTTAAAGAAAGAAACAAGCAGAAGTCCAATGAACAGATAGGAATAAATTATGGAACACAAAGATTTGCATCTTGTCACAGTTCCTGAAGAGTAAACAGGGGCCTGGCCACGGCTGTAATTCTGCCAGCAACATGAGAGTGGATCCACGAATCCAGGCCCTGCAGGAACAGCAATGCTGTCGGAGGAGAGGTCTGACCGGGATTCCGGTAAATCACCCATTGAAAGCAAAAACAAAACAGGAAAGCAAATTAGATCACATGAAGTTAAAGCAGGATACCAATGCCATCAAACCACAGCTTTTCTGCTTCTCATTTGAGGCTACAAAAGGAGAACAGAATTGAGTAAGTGGGTGCAGAGCCCAAGCAGAAGGAAGCAGATAACACGACAGACACAGCAAATCTGGAACTCCAGAGCAGAAGCTGAGGTGCAAACCAGAAGGACACAGTCAGTGACTCTGCAGAAGGAGCCTTGGTAACAAAAGGAACTCACAGAGTCTCTCAGAAAGGTGGAAAGCAAGGTTGTACACAGCCTGCAGACCCCTGAAATTCCCTGCTGTCAGGCTCCTGCTTGGTCTGACTTTATGCTCCCCTACTTCCACATTTCTTCAGAAGGGAATTCCTTCTTTGTCAAATGTTTAGTAATTTCACTCCACTCCCCTCTGTGCCACTGACAGAGGATCCCACACTCCAGGTCTTTGGAGCACACCCCCTGCTCAGGCTAATATCCTACATCACTCCATGCCCCTCACCTCAGTATAGCCTCACAGAGTGGTCTGGGTTGGAAAAAACCTTCAAAGAGCATCTAGTCCAATCCAGTAGATGAGGTTGCTCAGGGCTCTATCCAACCTGGCCTTGAACACTTCCAGGAACAGGGCAGCCACAGTTTCTCTGGGCAACCTGTGCCAATGCCTCACGACCCTCATGGTAAAAAAGTCTTTATGTCCAATCTAAACCTACCCCCTGGTAGACCTTATGGTCTCTTTAAGGATCCTTAACTGGTCCAGGACTAAACACATTTCACATTTTCCTGGCTCACCACTGGCACAGAAGGAGCTAGAGAATCTGCAGAAAAAAGTACTCTGGCCACAACCTCAGAAATCAGAATGGCAAGCTAAGGTTTTGCAAGCAATTGTGAACTTGCTGTTGCACTTTTGCTTTCTCAACAACACAGCTCGTCATGGTTCCTTTCTGGAGTAGCTAAAAGTAAAGCAGGAAGCTGCCAGTCCAGTTGTTCATATCATTCCACAACTGGTTCATCATCCACTCCAAAAAAAGACATTCCCAAGCACTTGCCACAGCTGTGCTTGAACAGGCCCTTGCTTTGAGGAGCGAACACTGACGAAGGAAAGCTAAAGAAAACAAAAAAAACAGCAGCAGCAACCCCCAGTATGACAGGCCATTAATTCTGACTTACTAGGAAACATTTAATTCCCATGCTATAGAAGCTCACCCAGATGAGATTTATTCACTCACATGAGTAACAGAGGACCCTGCATGGATTACACTACAGCAAAGCCTTACGTCAGTGGCTAAGTAAACTACACTGGCAGGATGCAATCACTGAGCAATTAACTCATGGACTGAACACCAGTGTTCACAGGGATGGCACTGGCTTTTGTTACCTGCATGTGTGTGGAAATCATCTGGAATCTGGTGTTAAGGTGAGCTAGTGATTAAAGACAAAAAGCAGAGCAGGGGAAAGTAGTTGAAGCAGGTCTGCTTGACAGCATGACACAGCTCAGAACTCACTGTATTAAAATATCTTCCGTTTTAGACCACTGGCTTTTTATATCACACAATGCAAGGCTCACCTAGAATGAATTCCATTTTGGTGACATTTTTTATTACAATTCCACCCTCTCCTTCTCATGCCACAAGAATTACTGAATGCAGAACAGCCTCAGCTGGAACCCTGCTCCGATCACAAGCACACTGAATCAGCCTTGTACATCAGGGAAGCAACAGGCCATTGCCACAAGGGGAGCAGATTGCTCCACAAGGCACCCTGCCTCTACCATCTCCTCCCTGTTCCCACTCCCACATCCCATACTCCCTGTGAGGTGGACTCTCCTGCCCAGGAGTCCTTGAGCCAAGGACCCTGCAATAGCAAAGGACAGGAGGAGAAGACTTGCTGCAGTCAGGCTGCTGTGGGTAAAGCACTGTTGAGACACAATGAGCAACTTGCTGACAAAATCCTCAGCAAAACAAGGCCTTCAGCTGGCAAGAACCAACACCATCAGTTTAGCCTCCCAGAACAAGGGGACTCCTTCCATCTTCTTTCAGCCCCGTAACACACAACCACTCACATTAACTGAGATGCTTTGCTAACTCTGCCGGAGATGCCGAACTTTCCAACTTACACACTGTCCTTTTCCCTGTTCCCTCAGAATAACCACAGCCAAAAGAGAAGCAAAAACTGATCGATTAGAAATTAAGGAAAACTAAGAGGACAAAAATGTGGAGAGAAAGGTGTCTTCTCTTGTTGGCCACCACAACGGCGGCTTCGTTTCCTACAGGTTTGCATGCCTTTGGCTCTGGCATATCAAAGCAGGTCTTCTAGATGAAGCCTGTCATCCCATGGAAGTAACTACGCTCTGCTATTGTTTAGGTAGCCCCTGTAATGCTACACGACATCAAATAGCTCCATGTACCACGGATTTATTTACAGAGCATGACAATGCTTTCCACATTGTACTCCTTTCCTTCTACTTCCCAACAGCCGATTTGCTTTTGGACCACTGTTGAGCTCCAAGCTGACATCTTCTAAAAATCTAACCCAACTCCAAGCTCTTGCTCAAACTAGATTTTAACTGAAAGAGATCAGACCTCTAAAATGAAGCACTTACTTCCTTACTTACTTACTGCAATCTCTCAGCCCCACATATCCTTCTGGGCCAGCTCCACATCTGACAGCTTCAGAATTAGCAGAGAACATTATGGCTTACACAGCTTTGGTGCTTGGACTCTGTCAAAGCACATCTTGGGTCCCCCAGATCAAGCACAAAACCACAGTGTGGAAGCACAAGGGGAGGAATGCATGAAGCTCAAATATTTTGTCCAAAAACATCTCAGGCAGACACCTTCAACCAAGCTGCAATGCTGTGGAAGCACACACATGGAGTGAGCTGCTGGCTTTCTGGTAACTACATCTCCAAAAGCAGAGGGATGCAGGAGCTAACAAAGAGGTAATAGAGCCAACTCAGCAGCTGCCAGCAGGGCTTTCTAACCCAGCAGTGTGTTTCCTGTCAGGTCCAAACTCCCTTGTTTCAGTCATGCCCCATGGGCTTCTTCAGGCCCACAATGAAGTCCTCCTGGCTGTCTCTGAAGTGTCACAGCACAAGACCAGATTGAAACATAAAACACAGAGATACCAGCAATCTTGGGTAATGTGAGGCACACACACACAGGGAGAACAAATACACCTGCTTTCTCAACTGCCACATAGCATCCTCAGCAGAAAAAAAATCTTCTCTAGCTGTGAAAGGCACAGAAGATAGAGTGAGCCCTCCCACAGTCTGCCAACTTGACCTTCTCAGAGCTTGAAAAGCAAGTGGGAGAGAAGCACGTTTTTGTCTTGTTATTAAATCTTAAAATAGCAGTGTGTAGGAGAATCCTACCCTCCTGCCCTGTGCACTAAGCTGAGGGGGAAGAGGAGGAAGGGGGGGAGGGAAGGTTGGAGTCAAGTTGAATTTCCCTGAGCTGACCAGAGATGCCAGAGACAAAGCACAAATCTCTTTTCTAACTGCAGGGTGTCTGTCATTGTATGCAGAGCCTAGTTACAGTTCACCGAATAAACACAAAAAATTTAATTGATTTCCATAATGAAAAAGCCTCCACATGGCTCCAGAGTGAGACAAGAAGGAAGGGCACAACAGCTTGGGAGAATGTAAAAAAAACCAATCAAATCACTTTTTGCCTCGTTGAATTGCAGTTTTGAGCCCCCAAATGAGCAGTTATTTTTAGCTGATGATCTGGAAAGCACGTGGGAGCGCAAAGCATTGGGGTCAGCATCACTGTCTGCAGGAAGCCAGCACGTAGCCTCGAGAGAAGCAGCCAGGCACTGCACATCTGCATCATCAGCACTGCACAGGGACCAGCAGCACAGCTCTATTTATAACCCAGACATGTACAGCTGTAGCCTGCAACGAAAGGCTGGGATTGCAGTCTGCCAACCCTCAGCAACATGCTGTCTGATTTAATTAAAGAGATGGCAGCGTGCACGCACACACACAGATGCATGCATGTCCTTTTCCCAGGAGAGTAACCAACAATGAGCTCAGTGTTTTGAAAACAGTATGTTTCACCAAGGTTTCTGTGCAGAGAGTAGGCAAACGTGTCCTCACACAACCTGCCCAGTCCCTCGCTCGGTCAGCAGCTGACCGCTGCTCAAATAAGCACTAGCCCTGGGGTGGTTATTGGGTTTGCTTGTAGCCCTGGACAGGAAAACAAAGTCACTTTAGTTATTAATCTGCACAGAGAGAAGAAATGCATTTAAGTTTGCAAACAAGATAATCGGGAGTCACACGCATCTGCATCAGAACAGCTTGCTGTGCCATCTAGAGATCTGAAACCTGCTCTGTCTGCCAGTGAGCAGTCAGAGGGAGCATTTCCTTGTTGTGGGACTAGAAATCAAAAGCCTCTACCATCCCCTCCCTGTTCCCACTCCCACATCCCATACTCCCTGTGAGGTGGACTCTCCTGCCCAGGAGTCCTTGAGCCAAGGACCCTGCAATAGCAAAGGACAGGAGGAGAAGACTTGCTGCAGTCAGGCTGCTGTGGGTAAAGCACTGTTGAGACACAATGAGCAACTTGCTGACAAAATACTGGGTTACAAATGGCAGTTGCTGGTGAGGCAAAAGCAGCCCCAAAGGAAGCCCAGAGTTCAGGTCACAGCCTGGGCTCTGCTATCCTCTCAGCCCCTGGGAGCCTTTGGCTGCATGAGGACATCCCACAGCTAGCCTGAAGCTAGTTCCCTACCTAGGGATCACTAAGCACATTGCACCTTTCTGCCTCCACAACCCCAAACAGAAACAAACCTCTTTTAAAGCCCTCACAGGAACATGGGAAGTGATGTTTGGGTTGTATTCACCTGGGCTTGTTCTGAAAGCCACTGCAAATAAATACAGTCCCCAGCATCATTGCTCACAACTGAATGTGGCACTCACAACACAACCACAAACCTGTTCTGGAGGAAATGATGCTTCTGGAGTCCAAGTCAAGCTTCTTTACTAGGGTATCAGGGTCAATCTTCAGCCCAGAAAAGACACCAGAAGATGAGAAGTCCCAGTCCTTATCCAAAGGAAACATTAAGCAGGAATCAGTACAAACACCACGAGGTAAGATTAACTAAAACAAACAAAAAAATTCACACCCAGCCCCATCCAGATGGGAACAATGGTAGTGAGCAGGTGCCTCTCCTGAGCAGGCAGAGGCAGGTAAATCACCTCACTGGCCTGGAGCTGCCCACAGGCTCCTCAACACAGAAAGAAGTTTCACAAAGCCTCATTCTGGACTGTTCTGTTCCCAAAAGATTTCTGCCTCAACCCAGCCTTGCCTCACTCAAGTGAACTGAGGTATTACTCCCAGCAGAGCTGTGAACAGCATCCTTAGCACAAGCCGGATTTATTACAGGTACAGAACAATACAGATAAGCAACAAATGAGCAGAATAGGGGCTTAAAGCCTAAATCAATGGACATTAAGCAGGTTCAGTGACTACCAGCAACCCACCAAACCTTCAGCATGCTCCTTTAACCCTGCAACACCTCTCTAAGTACTAAGCTCTACAGTAGCCACTCTGGTTGGCTTAGAATTTATTACTTCAGCCGGTACTGACACATAACTTCACAGGGGTATCAACCTAACTGTATTTGGTACAGGCAATTCCTCCCTCCTCAGAAGAAAAGCTTAGGCAGACAAAAAAAATTTCCTGTTGTGTCCTTGATGTGAGGCAGCTGGGGGAGGCACCCAGCTTTAATCTGAAGTGCGCACTCATAACACAGCTGGGGGAAACAGACGTGGCCCGAATCTCCTAAACGGCTGTGTGTAAACTGACAACTTCCAGCCTGAAATCAAAGAGAACCACTGCAAAATGAGCCACTCAGCCTCTTATCAC